>NC_056733.1:526891531-527024608 GCF_019279795.1 Protopterus annectens
TGTGAACCTTGGTTGTTCCCCAACCATATCTCTCACCCGCTCATCTGTAATCAAGATATTCCAGTTGCTGCTAACCGCTTCTTTCACTACATCTATATTATGACCAAACGGAACTATAAAGGATTCATATTCACATTTCCGTTTCACATCCTGTGTTGTTCTAGCTGCACCAGAAAAATATGGCTGTGCCCTGTCAGTCCTTAATTGATTCATCCTTGCAGGGCCGGTGTTAGCATTTTGGGGGCCCCCAGCAAATGTCAAGTTGGGGGCCCCCTAGGCACTTCCAGTATAAGTATCATCCTAACAATGCCATCCATCCTAAGCAACCCTTTATTTCATGCTGCAAACTTTTAGGAGTAATATCCACAGACAGACCAGCAGCTACAAGCTTTTACATTACAACAGGCCTATGTATCACACTATCACTATGTTGAGCTGTCTAACAAAGAGGCAGTTAGAGTTACTGGCACTTAGCTGCAACAGTGATACATTGCAACAAGTCTATGTACAGGTCTGGACTTAAAGTGAAATGATTACTGGACCTACATTTCAACCCCCCCCCCCACACACACACACACACACCCTCCAGTCCTCACCTCCGAGTCCTTCTCCTTTTGTGCTCCTCCCATACCATTCACGTTACTTTTTCTTCCTTTTCTCACATTTTGACGTACTCTAAGCTTTTTCAAGAAGCCATAACTTTCTATATGCTCTGAAGTGCATTTTACACAACCTTTTCATCCAATAATAGCTTGAACACAAATTATGATTAAGGAAAAAATCACTGTTGTGGTTCAGCTTTAGTTTTCCTTACATCCTTCAACACACCTTTCCTGAACAAGATAGCCCAGTAATAACCATTTAGGAAATAACTCAAATCAGGGCCCAAGAAGCCACAGGTTTACAGATGGTCTGGGATGCATTTTAGAGCATTTTCTCAACATTTTACTCTAATGGTTGCCTAAATAAAAATTATGAAGAAAAAAAGAATGTCAGTCTTATTTTTTTCTATCAAGGCATAATTTGTGCCCAAGGCTTAATTTTCAAAGCTGACAAAATTGTAGCTTAGAGTAAACTAACAAGCCAGTAGTTGTGAGAATATTTAAGTCTTCTCTGGAAATACTGCTTACCTCCCTAACCCTCTAAAAAATACAAGTCACTGCCTATGCATCCCTCTGGTGTTAGACTGGGATGAAAGCAGAGATTTAAATTGCCTTTGTCATATATTTCAAGTGACTGATGATATACATATACATAGCATGTTCTTCACCCCAGCTGTCAAAGGTAGCCACATGTATATATGCCTAGTACATGATTGTGAGAATGATTTCAGTAATATTCAAATTTGTTGCTCCTAGGCAGTACACCTCTCACACAAGCTATATATAGTAACCTTCTTTGTACACCTCTGAGGTCTGTGAGAAACACTGCCCTCAGCTCAAACACAAGCTGTAATGACTTCATGTGCGCACCTCTAAGGTTTGACTGTGATGAAAATCAAAGATGTAATATCCACACAATCTCCAGCCCCTCATAACCCAGAGCAGCTTTATGTACACACGCACACACATTTCAACAGGGCTGGTTTTAGAATGGGTGTGGTTGTAAACAGAAGCTATTATTAGCTTTATCCTAAAAGGGTCATATCTCAGCACCATTCAGGTTAAACAGCATATTCAGAAAATTGACACATTTTTCTCCAACAAGCAACAGCTTTGGTGGGGGCCCCCATAGAGGCAAGGATGATAAAGGGAGTCCCCATTATCCATTTAGACAGTCTGGTGAGTGGAGGCAACAAAACTCCAAGAATATCTAAGTGTCGGAATGTTCTGTGATATATGTTATGTCTTACTTTCGAAATATAATTACTTGTTAGGTACATTTTTTACTGATGCACAAGAATAATGTCTGTGTCCTGGCATTATTGGGTGCATGTACAGATAAAAATCAGTGATGTTTTTTACACACACACACACACACACACACACACACACACACACACACACACACACACACACACACACTAACATGCATAAGCCACAGCAGTACTAGTTATGTACTTATTTCAGCAAACAGCAATGCCTTGTGCAACATTGGTACTGCCACACCAGATTAGTCACTGCTGTTTAGCAGTCGTCAAACAGCAGAAGCAGTAAGATTTATTTCATCGAGGAGTAATGCATACTTGTCACTGTCCCTACTTTCACAGACCTTCCCTGATTTTGTTCATACTTTTGCTTTATCCTTCGTCTGATTTGCTGGTAAATCATTCAGGATTACAGTCAATCAATCCAGACATCTGAGTTTTATACTTATTGTCCAAAAATAGATGTTGATGCAAAATATGTTATTCTAGTAACGTTTTAAGTGAATTAGAGAAATATTTAAACATATTTATGATTCTGAGCATTTATTCTATTATTTTTGGGAATTATACTGAATTCTTAAGTAAAGAAATTGAGTTATAGTATCTGGTGTTCTGGTATTAGTTATAAAACTACCTGAAAGAGAAACTATCCCTGATGATCGGAAGCATCAGCTCTTCTTAAAATCCAAAGTTTGCACTGAGGTAAGTCACTCTGGGCTGCTGATCCCTCTAGTGCTTATACTGTTCATGTTCATTATCATCTTCATCCTAACAGGGTTATATCACAGCCCTGTTCATGTTAAAGAACATAATTAGGAAATTAATGCATTTTTCATTCCTCATTTTTCCCCAGTCAGCAGCAGCTTTTGTGGGGCCCCCACACAGACAAAGATGATTAAGGGGGCCCCCCTGCAGCCATGGTTTTGCAGGGACTAAAAGCTGGCTATGTAGTTAGTTTTAGTGGAGAAAATGTCCAAAAGCAGGGTTTAACTAAGCCAGGAGCACTATGTCTTTAGTAAAATATTTAATGGCATTCTGATGCCTGTTACTTGACAAAACACCATTACTACAACCAGAAATATCTTTGAATTTTAAAGGAGATATAAATAAGAGTTATTTCCCTCATAGATTAAGTATGCAAGACTGCTGCACTAACTTTTGTTGGTTTTACAGATGTGACAAAATATCAGGATAAGATAACTTGCTGTGGTTGGGGGCCCCCAGGAACAGGGCCCCCAGGGTTCGCTGGTGCCTAAAACCGGCTATGCATCCTTGTATATACCCTATGAATTTCCTGTGCAGAATAACCACGTCCCATTAAACCTCTCTCTAGCTGCATTAATTCATCATTGAACAAATATTCTGTGCTAGATAGTCTTGATACACGCATAGCCTGCCCTTTGACTATGTTGTTAAATATATGGGGACTATGCATGCTATGTCTGTATAGATATGAAGGTTTATAACATGTTTTTCGATGGACCTTGGTATTTACTCTCCCTTTGTCCATGAACACATTTACATCTAAATAATCGATGTTATCATATGAATATTTCATGGTGAATTTCAGAAAGGTACTGCTATTATTTAGCTTGTGATAAAACTCATACAATGATGCAACAGAGCCCCTCCAAACAAAAAACAGGTCATCCACAAACCTTTTAAAAAATATGATATGTGGGTCCCCCATTATGAACTTTTTTTCAAAAGTGGCCATTACCAAGTTGTTGTAGCTGTTGGCACAACTAGTACCCATAGCTACGCCACTTGTTTGTCTATAACAGACATCCTGGAATAAAAAGATATTATTTTCCAGAACTAACTCCATCAATAGGCAGAGCAAGTCAGCCCTTTTATCATCACATTTCATAATCTCTTTAAGGAACCATCCCAAGTATACAAGTCCCTCTTCATTGGGAATGCATGTAAACAAAGATACAACGTCCATTGTTACAAACACAATGTTGTCAAAATTGGGTATTTCAGTCATTCTCAGATACAACTCCCTTAAGAATTGTTCCGTGTCTCTTAACACTGGATCATGTTCATTAAGAAATGTTCTGAGTTCATGATCTAAATAAATGGAGACAGGTTCGGTGAGCCATCCAGCTCCAGCCACCACAGGTCTCATATCTGGTGCATGTGGATTCTTATGGACCTTAGGTAACCCTGTTATCATTGGAATTAAGGGCGATTCCACTAGGAAATATTTATATAGATCTTCAGTGATATAGCCCATACATTTGCATTCATGTAGACTTCGAATTATATTGTCTTGCATATTCTGTGCCATTTGTGTAGTTATAACTTCATATGACTCATTGTCTAATAATTCCAACATCTTGTTTTCATAGTAGTCACTGTCCATTATCACTACCAGGCCTCCCTTGTCAGCTGGTCGTATGACGATCTTACTGTTGTTCCGTAGGCCCTTTATTGCATCTCGCTCATTTCTATTGAGATTTCCACTATGAATCGAATTAAACATATCAGCATCCTTGTATAAATTATTTTCCACCGCTCTCACAAATACCTCTAGATTTGCTGGAAGTTGGGGAGTAAATGTACTTTTCTTTTTGAAAACAACTGGTGTTGATGCATCAGTTTTATCGTGTTGGGGTCCAAATGAAAGTTTAAGTGCAATTCTCCTAGTAAACATCCTCAATGATATTAAAGCTTGACTGATGTCCATATTCGATGTGGGGATAAACGATAACCCCCTATTAAGAACTGCTATCTCAGCTTCATTTAAAACTTGTTTAGAGATGTTATAGACTAAACATGATTGTTCCAATAACTTGGTATTACTCGCTGCTGGTTGCTCATTGATGATTCTTTCCTCTTCGCTCCTCTGTCGACTTCCAAATCTAACGATCTTTTCCTCCCTGCCCTGATGGGCAGAGGAAAATCCACATGTTGTTGATTCTCTAACTGTATTTTCCTCCTCACCACACTAGAGAGGCTGGTAGAAGAGTTTACAGTCATTACACCTTTTCCAATTAAAGGCTGGGCATGGTCCCCAAAGTTCTCATCAGGTGTAGTATACACCGACCCAACAACTGTCGGTGAGGTAATGTTTTCTGGTAATGATGCTGTATCACCAGTAGTCACCTGTGGCTTTATACTTCCCCCTTCCAATTGGGTTGAAACAGGCACCCCATTTATCACTGCCCCACTAATACGGTTCTGTGGAGCTTCATTCAGAGTAGCATTCTGGTTAGGACCAATATTTGACGTGCCCATTTTACTGTTATTTCGTTCACCCACAACCACTCTATTTCTTCCATAATTATTACTATTGTTTATGGCCCTTGCCCCATTATTATTGGTCCTTGGCCAAACAAATACATTGTTATTGGAAAAATCAACAGCATCCCTGGACAGCTTTTTACGTTTATTGGCCAGGAGGTTATTCTCATATCTTAATACACGATCAAGCAACTCATGCATAAACACTTCAGTTTCATCAGGGCCCCATATTTCCATCAACTTCCCTTGTTGTTCAAATATCTTGTCTCTTAATTCATATATATATATATTTTTTTTATACATACATGTATGTATCTATATTTATATGTCTATATATGTTTATATATATTTGTATATGCACACACAAACACACATGTGCACACATTGCTCATAGTACTTAGATACATCATTTGTTTTCACTTCTGCTTGCAACGTTTTCTCATTTTTTGCTGTGTATGACTTTTTTTTACAATTATAGAGAAGAAGAAAAGTTTTAGAAAATGCTTAAGATGTGGACGCAAAATTCCCCCTACCATGACCCCCACAAATTGTGTGGTGAGTCTGTGGGTGGGTCATATGTTGGCAGAGTGTTCCATATGTCAAGCCTTCTGTGCCCAGGCACTTTCAGACTTAAGGAACAAACTGATTCTGACTGTGAAGTTGAAAAGCCCAGGAAAGAAAAGGATAAAGACAAAGAAAAAAGATTAGCAATAAATAGAAAAATAAGAAAGGAAGGATAGCCTTGAAAGAAAAAGGCTGCTGATGTGATGGCTTCATTTACTCCGAAGATACCAAGGACAGAATCAGCTCTGGCATCGGTGCCAAGAAAGTCTTCTTTAGTGGCTCTCTGTACTGTGGAACTGTTAATAATTTCTGACAGATTCTCTAAAAAATAGTCAGATTTCTGTCTCTTCTCCCCTCTCAAACTCATTCTGCCACTTCATACCTCTTCTTCATGTCCTTGAAGGGCATATTGGAAATTGATTGGGATCACCTAATGCAGGCATTTCTGAATGCTTAGATTGCAGTGGGTGTCCTCCCATCCCCCTCTGTCTCGAGGAAGGATTGGGCTAGGCATTCATTCATCTTCCATTTTTTGTTTTCCCAGTATGTTTCAGCACAGGCAGCTTCTGAGCCATCACTTCCCCTGCAGTCTGTATCCTCAGGGCTGACTAGCACTTACATTTTGGTTCCTGGAGTCTCAAATCTGACACACAAATTTCTGGGGTTTTTGGAGCCGAATGAGTCTTATGACTGACACCTTGATGCTTGGTTATCTGGGCTGCCCTCAGATCTATCTCCCATGGCTCTCTTCACTGTGTCAGAGACATCAGCCTTTGAGGCTTCATACTGTCATTTTTGGGGGTGTCTTCCTTGGTTCTGCCTCCTTCTTATTCAGAATGAATCTCCCTGGCATTCAGTGGAGGCTCCTTGGATGTGGCTGATGGAGGGGGGGTTGGCCTTTAGGGTTATGGGGAGGATTGTTGCTTCTCCACCAAGAATAGATACTCAGACTTGTTGCTGGTTTCACCACAGGACACACATCTTTCTCTTCTTCAACCCTGCCATGCATTCCAATATGAGAGTGAAGGGACTGGCCTCAGAAAAACTGCTGAGATGCAGCATGAGTCCACTGAGTAGTTGGTGTCCCCAGAAAAGTAGGCTGTGTAAGATGAGCCAAAAGTTGCAGAAGGCACTCGCAAAAGCACTAATAAACGTAACAAAGAGTGCAAAAAAACTGGCAAAAAAAGGATGAACTTGTTAAAAGTTTTAAACACTCTTTCCTTTATTAAAACATAAATGTATGAATATAATACAAGGCGTTCATGCTGTTATGACGGAGGTGTTTTAATAAAGGAAAGAGTGTTTAAAACTTTTAACAAGTTCATCCTTTTTTCGCCAGTTTTTTGCACTCTCTGTGTAAGATGAGGCTGACTGACTCCCCTTCAAACTCTATCACTTTGGACATAGACTCAAATGATCAAGAGGGCTCTCCCAGTCCTGTCTGGAAGATACCACTTTTGGTGAGATTCTTAAATTAATGTAATAGAGGAGATCTTGACCAAAAACCCACCTTCTCAGGACAAGGAGATCATTTTTGTAGCCTAATGTTTGGCCCCCTCGACTTCACAGGTGGTACCCCATGCAGACCTTCTTATTGATTTAGACACCAAGAAGGCATAGCAGGAGCCTGATACCTATGAGTCAGTTATTTGAAATCCTTATGAAATTCTTAGACCTCCCACGGACAGACAGTTTTGGGACACGTGTCCTCTGGTGTATTCTGTTATTATTGCAGCGGCTATGTGGAAAGAGCTGACAGATGACACACCTGCTGTTCAGCCACCCAACAAAGAGTCTAGGGCCATGGATTGGTTGGGGAAGTGGGTGTATACTTCAGGCACCTTTGTCCTTATGTCTATACAACACACACCACCCATATGAACTGTTTTCAAAGGGATCTAGTTGAACAAGAGTTAGCCTGTTTGAAGAAACTGCCCATGCCAGACTCTACTCCTAGGAAACAATTAGAGACCACTTTGGGCATAATGTTTAATATTACCAGCCTCACATGCAGCTTATGCACATTACAGCTGATGGTATGGCATATGCAGCAAGTGCAGACATTATGGTGAGGAGTCATGCCTGGCTTTGCCTCTACAATTTTTTGGATAATGTTAAAGCATCCTGTATGAATGCCCCTTATACTGGATCATCTTTGTTTGCTCATTAAGTTAAAGAAAAGATGCAGAGGTGCGAGATAGATGGGAAGATGTTTTCTGCTATGGGGGTCAGGTTTGAGGCCCCTCAGTGATCATACACTTGGAACCAAAAGGGGCCCAAATCCCAATGGTTTAGGAAAAGCTGGCATCAAAGTTTTGATTTCACTTCTAGAAGGGGCAACTGTGGTAGAGGTGATTCCTTTAATGAATGCAGACCCATAGGTCAGGGTGGTCCACAAAAACCAAGGATATTTTGGGCCTTACTCTGACAAACAACCTAACCATCCCTAAAGGGCTGTCTGACTATTCCCCTCTGGAGGCAGTCAGGGGTCATTTATCCCTCTACTCTGTTACATGGATCGTGATCTTACAAGATTCTTGGGGACAAAGGATAATATGCAGAGACTGTTAAATTCCCTTTTCCAGTTTACCACACTAATCAAACTTTCCACTGCTAGGTGTGCCACCCCATCTACAATAAGTGGCCAGAAGAGAGAGTCTATCTCTTCGTGGAAAAAAGAGCCATCCCAGAGGTCCCACCAGATCAGACAGGGTCATGATATTATTATAGATTTCGTTTGGTTCCATGTCAAAGGAAAAATATACTTTAAAAATGATCAAAACACGGTAGGTTCAGGTTAAGGCACTTTAATCTGGCAGCAAGGAGACAAAAACGTGCTATTACAGAGTTTGTCTAACTAGAAACAGGAAATACTTTCATTTTTATACACTTTCTAATAAGACATTGCCTACCAAGCTGACGTAGCAAATTACAAGTATTTTCATCATCACTTGTTGACCATCAGTCTCATGAATTTCTGCTGATTTATCAATTTTTGTGAGAAACTTCCTAAGGAAAACAACGTGGCCTTGGTTACCACCGGTTAGATACATGTTATGTTACCATTCAAGGTACTATGGCTAATTCAAGCACAAAGCTAGCAGTTCATTTCTCTAATAATCCTTTGTCTACATTATCTCTAAGCTTCTGCAGCTGTACATGTTCTCATACTTCGAACAGAGCTGATTGTTTAGAATCATTACATTTACAGAATATAGCATTGTTCATTCATTCGTTCCTGACCTAGCAGATAAGCACCTGCTTCTCAAGTACATTCCCAAAAGGCATAAACATGAATATTGCTGTGCTAGTAATTACTAGGTCAGAGGGCATCTTGCAAGTTTCAGAAAGCACACTGCAGTTTCAAAAAGCATCTTTTTCAGTTCTCATATGAAACTCAATTCATATATATAAAACAGTGCATATAAAATAGAATGAAAAACATGTTAACTATTTTAACTACTAATTAGCATTAAGCATACACACATTAATACATATTTTTCTGACATTTCCCCACTGTTAATACTGTTTAATTCTATTTACAAAAAGAATAAACAGTTTGCTTCTTTTCTTAACCTCTTCCAATCAGGATTTGCAGCTAAGAAAGTCATTCAGTTTAAACTTTATGAAAGTTGAAAAAATTACAGGGAAATGCTTACTGCTTGGTGTGATGGATTTGTAGTGTTCTTAAGACACTTAGTCTTGCTGGCTGGATTCTGCTAAAATTCAAAGTCTGGTTATATTTGCATTCACAGTCTGTTGCATACAGAAACTTGCAGAATATACACTGATGAGAGAATATACTTTGCAGCATCGACTTTAGAGAGCAGTAACAAATAACTTTTTATAATAAACCAAACGGAACAACGTTGCAGTTTAAAGTACTGTTCCAACTTTACTTCTCATATAGTACAGATGATGTGAGAGATTTAACATTTACCTTAGGACAAATGAGTCCATACCATACCTCTAACATAACTGTATTTATACAGCTCTTTATATACAGTTTTAGTCCTCTTGGTATTCTATTTTGGAGAATTGCTTATCCTGTAGAAACAATACTAAGCTTCCTTGTTTAACAATGTCTTGTAAGAGACCAGCTTTTCTGACAGTGTGAATATCCTGTAACAGTGTCCTGTTGTTCATGCAAAAAAACATATTTTTGAGGAAACACATTGTTCTGTATTCTATTTTGGATCTGTGTATAAGAACATATGTTCTTGTGCCAATGCTGATAAGCATATCCTGTTTTCCATGCAGAAAAACATATTTTTGAGAAAACACATTATCACAGTGTTATTGTCCATTCTTTAAAAGCAGATTTTACATTTTTGCTCTTGCATACATCCTGTTTTTAAGTCTGTAAGGGAAAAATGTCCATTCTTTAAAAGCAGATTTTGTATTTTTGCTCTTGCATACATCCTGTTTTTAAGTCTGTAAGGGAAAAATGTCCATTCAGCAGATTCCTTTTCCAAGCCATGGTCATTTAGTATGACTGCTGATCACATATTACTAAACTCTGTTTCTGCATTTAAGCAAGCCTTTTCTTTCAGCATATTTACAACATAATTAATTTCAGACTAATATTCATAAAATCTAACAATTCTCTCTGTTTTTAAACATACTCAAAACATTTTATATAGAAAACACAAGAAACAAACCTTTAGTTTAATACAACAAATCAAAATGCAATTTTACATAGTTAATACAATGATATTAAAGTATTACTACCAAAACTGAATGTATTTAACAACTTTTTCTTTTGCAGACCATTCTGTGAAAATATTTTATCAGTTATGAGCTGTGTCTGCTTTAGTTTAACTTGATCAATTTATTCTTTTGCAATCATAGAATTTCATTTATGACTTAGAACTGTTTCATTAACTCTTTGCAACTGTTGAATTAACTATAAGAGACAGTAACCATGTGCTTCTGCAAGCATTTATACACTTCTGAAAATATACAGTTTCAATGTCATTTTAACCATAACATTGTGGTCATGTCTTTGAACTGCCCATTAACATCTTGGTAAAGTACTGAACTGGGCTTAGATAATAAATATTTGAAAGCAATTATTTTACTGGGGTAAAACCAGTGATATTACAACTTGACAAATTACTTTTGAACTTATTACAATGTATCCTGATTAGTATGTATTTACACAGAGTGTTTGCTATTTATGCATTTCAATCTAGTAGGTATCTTGGACCCATTGTTTTCTTTAAATATGTTTTTTTCACACATATTCATTACTAGACATTAATTTCATTTGTACTGAATTTTTCTGCATTTGTACATACAAAGACTATCATTTGTACTGAAATTTTCTACATTTGTACATACAAAGACTGTAAAGTACATTTAGTCTAATCTTACAAATTTAATAACATTAATATTAAGCAAAATCTTGGAAAATATTTGTCTCTTTAGAAATATCTAGTGGAATTGCCACCAAATGCATATGTCCTGTTATTTTAAACTACATACTCAGCAATTGGAAACATTGATGCTTTTTTATACCAACATTGTTTTGCCAAAAACATATTGAAATAGTGACCATTCTTGCTATTAGAAACATTTATGCATTTTGCATATCTTTATTCTTTCTTGTATAGCTTTAATAAAGCAATTTTAAATCATCTCTTGTTTTTTAAACCATCTCTTGTATAGCTTTACAATTTAACAGGTTGTAAATACAATTTAATACTAAACAATACAATAATAACCATTATGATAGCTATTAACAACTTGTAAAATATCTTATCCTGTCAGGTTTAATCCAGTTTACCAGTATTTCTAATACACTAATACCTGTTTTCCCCCATAAAAGAGTATTGTCAAGAAGGAATTATATATTTTTTCCTGTAGCTTTATTTTAGACCCTTGTTGTTTATTTTTTCTGTAGCTTTATTTCAGACCCTTGTTTATTTTTTCTGTAGCTTTATTTCAGACCCTTGTTGTTTATTTTTTCTGTAGCTTTATTTCAGACCCTTGTTGTTTATTTTTTCTGTAGCTTTATTTCAGACCCTTGTTGTTTATTTTTTCTGTAGCTTTATTTCAGATCCTTGTTTATTTTTTCTGTAGCTTTATTTCAGACTCTTGTTGTTTATTTTTTCTGTAGCTTTATTTCAGACCCTTGTTGTTTATTTTTTCTGTAGCTTTATTTCAGACCCTTGTGCAGTACTGCTTATACAGTCAGTGTAAAACTGAGAAAGTGCCCCTCCCCCTTATACAGTCAGTGTAAAACTGAGAAAGTACCCCTCCCCCTGTAGTACTTCAGCACTATTTACCTGCCCTATGCTGTGAGAATAGAATGTATGTCAGCCTAACACTTAGGTTATTCATTTATTTTATTAGGTTACTAAATAAAGCTTTGACTGTATATTACCTCTAGTAGGTATTTACACCCTCCTGCACAATTGATTTGAACTGTATATATACTATAGCCCATTTGCTGGCTGTACTTGATGCAACTGAGGTTTTTTTCTTCTCTTTTAACATTTACTTGCAAACAGATTATCAGTGACATCTATGCACAATTGTGACATTTTATTACAATTACCAAATAGTGTTGCCTGTAAACATTTTAACAATTATGTTTTAATAACAATGATGCTTTAGAAAAACTCAAGCTACTTGTCTAGCAATCAGTCTTGTTGTTTATCTTTTCTTTCCAGCATTTCCTGGAACTATTCATTCAGTCTAGGAAGGTCTGAGCTCACATTTTATACTCTATAAACTATAGTCAAGTCTTTTGGCATTTTTCCTTTAATGTGATTGTGATTTGCATAACTATGCATTTATACTACATTACAATTAGCTTACGTGGATTTCAGTATTTTTTTTATTTATTTATTTATCTATTTAACTGTCCTGCCATTAATTTTACAAAAACTGTTTGACAAATACCATCTGTGATTTTCTTTTTAAAATTTAGAACGTTAACTGTTTGGTGTTACTATACAATTATAAAAAAAAATTGTAAAAAACAAAATAGATATTAGCTTAATTAACATATGTTTATATTTACATTATTTGTATTTGCTGTTGTCAGCCTGTTATTCTTGTGTATTGTAAGATGTATTTTAGATGAAAAGAACATACATGCATGATTGTCTTGTATTTGTATATCTTTATACAAGCATGTCAGTCTTGTGACTTTATATTTTTACTCATCTATTTTTATTTAATTTTATACACTAGAACAGTTTTGTTTACCTTTTGACTATGCTAATGAATGGCATTCATATGCTTTACTTTACTGTAGTACTGATAGATGTCTTGCTTTAATTGAATGAAAGTAAAACATTTAAGAATGATTTGTCCAGACATCAGATCCTACCATCCTACCATGTATGTTTAACCATTTTCAAAACATAAACATATTATAAAATATATTTCTTTTGCACAGATTAACTGTGTATGTAGGAAGTTCCCAGTCTTTGTCAGTTCAGCTAATTTATTTCCTTTATTCTGCAACTGCTGTTGAAGAATTTCCTTATAGTCTGCTTGATATGTCTCAGGAGCCTGTTCTGCTGAATCTGAAACTCCTAAGCACTTTTGAAAAGATGTATGTATAACTTGTCTACGCTTCCTGAACTCATTGTGTCTGTCTTTTAGAAGTTTACTACATTCTTTTGTAACAAAATGTACTAGGGGTTCTATCAGTAACTGATTTGACTCACATGTGGTGACAGGACATAACTGTTCAACATCAGAATGTAATGGAAACACTTTACCCTTAGTTAATTCTTTATCATGAACAGATCTGTCTTTACAGTCTATTTTTTTAGCAATATGATGCAATATTATTTTATGGCATAATACACAAAATGCAGTTTTTGTTGAAGCACACACTAAACATTTGTCATTTTTCACATGGTTTTCTTTGAGATACCAGTCAAATATTGTAATACATTTGCATAATGCCTTACTATCAACCTGCCCTAATAAGGTTTTACATTTACTAATGTGCTGTGTATACCAACATAGCAATTTACTAAAGTTTGGTTTACTCCTGCATGAATTATAAATAATATCCATACTATCTAGTAATATACAAACTGTCTAGGATTACACAAACTATGTATGAATATACAAACTGTCTTAAGAATATACAAACTATGTAAGAATATACAAACTCTCTTAAGAATATACAAACTGTTTAACATCATCCACACTAAATATGTGACACAGAAAAAAGTCTTACCAGTTAGCAAGAAAACAGGTGCTCAAGCTGTTATTGCAGATGGCTAGAAATTTTTCAGAGTCACTTGAGAAGCTGGTGAAGCACAACAGGCAGTGGACTACTGTGCTAGTGGACATTCACCTTTTCTTGAAGAATTTATGGCACTGCGAATTTCTTGAACTAGTCTCACTCCGGATTGTAGACGTCTAAAAAACTTTACTACTGCAAGCTGCATAAACTGGAATACTTCTGTTTAGGATTTACACATACGTACAAATGTTAGTTACTGCAATTTGACTGAAGTGACCCTCTGCAGGGCTTACCATCACTCCTCCTGTGTTTGAATTGCAGATTGTAGGTTCAAATACATTGGTGTGATGGATTTGTAGTGTTCTTAAGACACTTAGTCTTGCTGGCTGGATTCTGCTAAAATTCAAAGTCTGGTTATATTTGCATTCACAGTCTGTTGCATACAGAAACTTGCAGAATATACACTGATGAGAGAATATACTTTGCAGCATCAACTTTAGAGAGCAGTAACAAATAACTTTTTATAATAAACCAAACGGAACAACGTTGCAGTTTAAAGTACTGTTCCAACTTTACTTCTCATATAGTACAGATGATGTGAGAGATATAACATTTACCTTAGGACAAATGAGTCCCTACCATACCTCTAACATAACTGGATTTATACAGCTCTTTATATACAGCTTTAGTCCTCTTGGTATTCTATTTTGGAGAATTGCTTATCCTGTAGAAACAATACTAAGCTTCCTTGTTTAACAATGTCTTGTAAGAGACCAGCTTTTCTGACAGTGTGAATATCCTGTAACAGTGTCCTGTTGTTCATGCAAAAAAACATATTTTTGAGGAAACACATTGTTCTGTATTCTATTTGGATCTGTATATAAGAACATATGTTCTTGTGCCAATGCTGAAAAGCATATCCTGTTTTCCATGCAGAAAAACATATTTTTGAGAGAACACATTGTCACAGTGTTATTGTCCATTCTTTAAAAGCAGATTTTACATTTTTGCTCTTGCATACATCCTGTTTTTAAGTCTGTAAGGGAAAAATGTCCATTCAGCAGATTCCTTTTCCAAGCCATGGTCATTTAGTATGACTGCTGATCACATATTACTAAACTCTGTTTCTGCATTTAAGCAAGCCTTTTCTTTCAGCATATTTACAACATAATTAATTTCAGACTAATATTCATAAAATCTAACAAAAGTGTTTCACATTCTAGCAGCTCTTCAAATTCAGTACTCTGGTACATAGTCTCAGAAACTGATATGTCTATAAATTCTTTGATTAATTTCTTCATGCAGGGGATTCCACAACAAACACAAACTCCTATTAGGAGTAGTCCCACCCCAATGGCAATCAAAATGTTCATTAGGATGGAACCCCACCCCCCAAACAAATTCTGGAAAAAGTCTGTCAGAGGGTTTGGGCCTGGTTTGGTCATGGCCGACACTTGCTGAATTACCTCAAGATGGTCATTAATCTCATGCTGATGATCTGGAATAAACGCACAGCATTCTTCTTTGATTAAAGTGCACATCCCACCCCTCGCCGCTAGGGTGAAGTCAAGAGCCATTCGGTTCTGGAGCACTACAGTTCTCATTGCATTCAGTTCATCAGTTATCAGTTCAAGAGCAGAAAAAGTTGCATTACTCATCACTTTGAGAAGTTTAGACAGTTTCCGCAGCTCCCAAATCGATTTAACTGTGCCATATGCAGGTAATATACCTGCCCACGATATGACAGCGTCACTCAAGTCCATGTGCTTAAGTTTGGTACCCACACTATGATGGTCTTTCCAGCCCGCCTCGATCTGTCCCACTGGATTCTCAGGTTTTTTAACAGTCTTTTTGGTTACATCTCGGGTATTTCGAATATTTCCCTGAGGCAAGACTGCAGTGTGTCGTATGGCCAGGACCAGGTATCCCAAAAAACAACTGCCGGACCAATTCTCAGGTAACCATTTATATGCTTTTTTACCACACACAAAATAACAGTCCTCTACTTTAGTGGTTACTTTGTTACGAAATGACTGCCCTGCATGAAACATTTTCCTATCTATTACAGATAACTGTTTAAAAAGTACAGGATTATGTTGTACCTGATCAAGAGTCTTATGCATAGATTTAAGAAATGAGTTATAATCTGTACTACAAGATCCACCTAAATCGTTTGCTTTTGTATAACATTTATATTGTACGGTCACATTACACTTGCTCCAACCCACTTGTATGGTATCATTCTTATAAAAACATACAATTCCCTTTTGTGTCACAGGCAAATACAGTGCTACCTTATCATATGCTTTAATAGCTACTGTGTCAAAAACCAGATTTTTCCCAGGTCTCATTGACCCCTAGGGGATAGCAGTCATTAATAACCCCCCGTATGCTGTTGGTATGGCCGTGCAGACCCAGCAGTTCGAAACATTAAAAGTCTCAGCATACACACGTGTAATCGCCTGATAAGTGTTAAAGTTCAGATGCCAGTCTATGTTTGGCCCCTCACGTTTAATCAGTTCAACTTTTGTGGCAGGAAAAAGGAAATGTAATTAGCATAGCTATCAAAATGATCATGCAAGTTTTCTGAGGTTGTTCAATGTCTCTGTTCACTCTATACCTGGCCATTTTGTTCTTGTTGTACAACAGTAACAAGGTTTTTGTCCAGTTCAAAGTTCTTAACCAATTTACAATGTGTCAAATGAATCCAGGATGCTTGCTCTGCGATCTTGACTGCAGTGGCTGTCGACAGTAGTACCTAGTATGGCCCTTCCCACTTCGTAGAACTCCAGTTCTTTTTCTTCACAATCTTCACCCAGACTCAGGTGCCTGGGGCTACTGCTGCTTCTGATTTTGGTTGCTCTTTATCTGAAACAGAATTTAACTGCAAAAGTTTGTTATTCAAAAATCGTCTCATATACCCTGCAAGTGAACTGTCAGCCTCCTGCTCTGCAGACATGAGAGGTTTCCACAGAGGTGTATAATATGCCCTCCCAAACAAAACTTCAAAAGGAGTTAATCCCTTCGCATTTGGAACAGTTCTCATGCTCAACAGTGCTAGAGGTAAACAGTGCACTTAGTTCTTTTGTGTTTCACTAATCAATTTCCTAAGCTTATTCTTCAACACCCCATTGTGCCTCTCTACTAATCCTGCAGATTGGGGGTGATACGCACAGTGGTTTTTCAACAATATCCTGAAATAGCGACTAAGTTGTTGTATTGTTTGGTTTACAAAATGTGTACCATTGTCACTATAAATCTTTTCCAGTATGCCATATCTAGATATAATTTCTTTAACAAGGACCTTTGCAACAGTAGCTGCATCTGGATTTTTAGTTGGAAAAGCTTCCACCCATTTGGAAAACATATCTATAATGACAAGACAGTACTTTTTATTTTCACATTTGCTCAGTTCTATAAAATCCATACAAATAGTATGAAACGGATATGGTGGTGTAGGGAAACTCCCTTGCTTAGGTTTCAGTGCCCCTTGTGCATGATGCTTGTTAGAAACATGGCATGCTGCACAAAAATTTTTTGTATAATTAGTAAATCCATATGTCGTAAACACTCGATTCACTAACTGTACCGTCCCCCCTGTTGAGACATGGCTCTGCCCATGGCTCAACAAAGCTGCATATCTAAACAAGTTAGATGGTAGAATTGGTTTCTTTTCTTTGGAGATGTACAGTCCCTTCTCAAGGATTGCTCCTCGTTTTATCCACTTTTGTTTTTCTACATTTGTAGTAAGTGTCTGCATTGTTTTTAACATTTCTAAATCTAAAATCTCAGAAGGTTGTAATTCCTCACTCAAAAGAAAAACTTCTGAAGCTGAAGCTGCCTGTTTTGCAGCTGTATCAGCCCTCGCATTACCTTTTGAAATTCTATCCTGTTGCTTGGTATGAGCTACGCATTTGCAAATAGCTACTTTTTGAGGTAACTGAATAGAGTCTAACAAATCTAAAATAAATTGCGCATGATTAATTGGTTTACCAGTAGATGTTATCATTCCTCTATTTTTCCACTGCTGCGCAAAAACATGTACAGTAGAAAAAGCATACTGGCTATCTGTAAAAATATTCACTTTCTTACCTTCTGCTAAGGTACATGCCCTTGTCAAGGCAATCAATTCTGCTGCCTGTGCAGATAAGTTGTGTGGTAAAGACTTTGCTTCTAAAATCTCGGTATCAGAAACTACTGCATACCCCACTAGATTCTGTCCTGTAGGACCCCTCCTGCACGAGCCGTCCACATAGTATGTCGCCTCGGCATCATCCAAGCGAACATTTCTAAGGTCTTGTCTAGGTAGTGTCTTTTGCTCAATCTCCTGTAGGCAGCAGTGTGGTTTGCCATCTGCAGGGGTTGGGAGCAAGGTTGACGGATTCAAAGTTGTGCATCGTTCAATTGTCATATGAGGTTGGCTCAACAGTATAGTCATACAGGAAAGATTTCTAGCAGGAGAAAGATATGCTACTTTTTCTTGCAGTAAAATGATTGCGACTGCATGAGGCAATCTCAATGTGAGAGGGTGGAACAACACTACTGAGGCTGAAGCCTGCACTGCCATTGCGGCTGCAACTACTACTTGTACACAGTGGGGCAAGGATCGCGCCACTGGGTCTAACTGTGATGAATAGTAAGCTATGGGGTGTTGTCTGTCCCCATGCTGCTGTGTCAACACTGATGTCATATAACCTTGCTTACAGTCTACAGTTTGGAAAAATCGCATGTTAAGTTGTCAATCTCGCCTTCATTCTTGCTGGATGGGTTCGGAGCCGATCCTCGGCTCCGACTCGGCACTTGCTTTAGCTCGAGAACTCCTTTTACCAGCTCGAGGCAACCCTATATCCCATGATGCAAGGCGGAACTACCTCAGATCTCGTTTGCCGCTTAGCGAAAGAGGTCTCCTTTGCCAGCTGAGGTAAGTTATTTTTTCTGGGTAAAATCAGAAGAGCTTAGTCAGGGAATTATTTTCCCCCTTTAGTCATAGTCTAGTCTGTAGTGTTTTACAGCCCACCCTATTCCCTTATTTTCAAATTTTTATACCTTTGTATAACCTTAGTCTAAAAGTTTTTATTTAGGCCTACAACCCCATTGGTCATTCCCTTCCTGTGTGTTGTGTGTAAGGGTTTAATTTGTGTGTTTGTTGGGGTTTGTGTGTGTTATTTCCTCCTAGGTCATGTCTAGGGAAGGCAAGGTCTCAGGCTTCAAGAAGTGTGACCAGTGCTGTCAGAAAATGTCTCTGACAGACGGTCACACTTCTTGTGTTTATTGCCTGTGCACCTGCAGGACTCCTGTGCGTTGTGTCATGCTTTTAGCCAGAGAGTCCTGCAGGAGAGGAGGAACAAACTTATCCTCCGAGGCTTACTTAAGCCAGAAGGTTCTCCCCCTAAATCAGGGTCAGGGAAACCTCCTAAGCCACCGAAGGTTCAGGCTTCAGTATCCAAGCCTCCTCCGGTGGCTCCGCTCCCGAGCCGAGATCGGCTCCGGCTGGAACCGATGCATCTACTATTGAAGTAGTAGGTTCGGCGCCGGCTGGATCCGATACCTTCACTACTGTGGCCTTGTCGGCTCCGGCTGGAGCCGAAACTTTATCCAGTATCGGAGCCGAAACCCTCGGCTCCATCTGAGTTCAGGGACTTCGCCCATGGCTTCGACCCGAAAGAGATCTCGGTCCCCTTCAATAATGAGTATCCACTCGGCTCCGAGGTCTCCTCTTTTGTCGGAGCGGAGCCATCGGAGCCGATCTTCGAGATCTTCCAGGCTGTCTGACCACGATTTAGAGAGGGTGGTAAGCAGGCTGTTGAAGTCTCAGGCACTGGCCCAAATGCTCCATAGCCTGTCTCAACAGACTTCGGCTATAGCCCCAATCCTGAAATTCCTCCGACTCCACACCAGAGTTCGGAGCCGGAGCTCGGGACAGCGACTGTTGATGCCGGAGCCGATACATCCTTCGCCTGCCCTCGGCTCCGATCTCCTCCATGAGACCTTCCTTGGAGGATCCGTCGCCGGGTTTCCACTGTCGGCCCGAGGGGCTAGTGGCATCGGACCCTTGTCCGACCCGCCTCCCTCTCGGGCTTCGGCTTTGGCTCGGCGCCCGACATCGGCCTCGGAACCTTCTCTCCTTGGAGCCGGAATTCCTGTTTCTTCGAGCGGGATATTCCGGCCTCCCGGAGAGGAGCCTTTGAGGTGATGAGGAGTGTCCTGGCCTCTGAGCCTGGTCAACGGTCCATCCCTCTAGCTCCTCCCTCATCAGTGCCTGCAGATGCCTCTTGCCAGCCTCTTGCTCACAGGCCCAGGGATCCATCGCCCCAGGTTTCCCCATTGGGAATTTCCTCCTCTTCCAATGTTTCTCCTGACCCTGCAGGGGAACCCCTCGAAGAGGACGTAAGAGGAAACACACAGACTCCCCTGAGTCTACTACATCTGATACCGACTTACATGAGTCGGAGGGTTCCCCACGGTCCCCCTCTGAGGATGTCTCCTTTTCAGACATCCTTGAGCTCCTCAAACAGAGGGGGAATTGGCCCTCCATTGACCCCTCCGAGGATGAGTCGGTATACCTGGAGGCTTTTGGATCCCGATCCTCCACCTCCTGAGTGTCTCCGCCTTTCGACCCACTTATGCAGGCAGTGGCTCGGAAGGCGTGGATGGCTCCAGATTCTGTGGAACCTGTCCCCAGAAGACCATCCAAATTCATCACGGCCCCTTCGGACAAACAGTTCCTTTCCAAGGGTGTCTCTGTCGATGCTATGGTGGTGGCGGCGGCCACTAAGAAGGAACTGGCGGATCCTTCAGTACCTGTCCATCCTCCTAACAAGGAGTCTAGGACCATGGACATGTATGGAAAGCGGATGTTTTCTTCAGCGACCTTTGCTATGCGTTCGCTGAATTATCTTTGTCACTTCACCAGGCTTCAACGAGATGTTCTCAAAGAACTGGGTGAAGTTGTCCAGGATCCTTCTGCTGCTGGGGCTCAGGAAAAGATTGCCTCACAGCTTGCTATCCTGAATTCCATATCTAACTCCTCCATGCGGCTCATATCTTATGCGGCCGATGGAGCGAGCAGAGCCGCAGGCACAGGAGTTGCTCTTAGACGCCAAGCCTGGATGCGGCTGTGTAACTTTGCGGACCCCTTTAAGGCATCCTTCACGAATACCCCCTTTGATGGTTCGGCTTTGTTCGGACCTCAGGTGAAGGATACCTTGACCAGGTGTGAGCAGGACGGTAAAACTCTTTCTGCCGTTGGAGTCCAATTTTCCACTCCTTCTAGACCATATCCCAAGGGTCAGAAGGGGGGGGAGATGTGGTTCCGTAAAGCCCAAGGAGCTACACCGGACACACGTGGTCAGTTTACCCCCACAGGCAGAGGGGGTAACAATAATAGATGCCGCCCCAGAGGCAGGGGGGGTCCACAGAACCAGGGCAACAGGTAGTCTCTTCCTGAGAAGCCTTTTCAGCATCCCTGAGGTGTTGCCCGACTGTCCACCCTTGGAGGCAGTCGGGGGAAGGATTTCACTGTACCCAGTAGCCTGGCAATCCCTATCTCAAGAGATGTGGGTACAGTCGATTATATCCGAGGGTTACAAAATCCCTTCGAAGGTTTCCCAGACTCTTCAATCCCTTCCAGACATCTCACCCGGTCAAAGGGATTTGGCAGAACAGGAGGTTTCAAAACTCCTAGAAAAAAGAGCCGTCCAGACAGTGCCAGCAGACCAGGTAGGATCCGGCGTCTACTCAAGATTCTTTTTGGTCCCCAAAAGGACGGGAGATTGGAGACCAATATTAGACCTGAGCAATCTAAACAGATTTGTCAAGAAGGCAAGATTCCGGATGGTCACGCTTCAGTCCATTCTGCCCTTCCTGGGCAAGGACAACTGGATGTGCTCTATAGACCTTCAGGATGCGTACTATCACATAAAGATTCACAGACGCTCCAGGAGGTTTCTCCGCTTTCGGCTAGGGACCAGTCATTACCAATTCAGAGCACTGCCCTTTGGCCTCACTTCAGCCCCCAGAGTGTTCACCAAATGCATGGCAGTGGTCACAGCTCACCTGAGACGTCTAGGATTCCAGGTGTTTCCTTATTTGGACGACTGGCTCCTCTCCGCCACCACCAAGTGTCAGCTTCTTCAGTCCAGAGACTACACTCTACAGCTTTGCAGGAATTTGGGAATTTCAGTAAATTTCAAAAAATCTTCTCTGCTGCCTTGCCAATCTATCACCTTTATAGGCGCAGAATTAAACACCGTCAAAATGTTAGCCAGACTAACAGATCAAAGAATTCTGGACATCCAAAAATTCGTTCGGCTTCTATTACAGAGCAACAAGATCAAAGCCAGATTTGTCCTGAAGGTTCTAGGTCTTATGGCTGCGGCCATTGTTCTTCTACCACTGGCTCGCTTCCACATGCGTCTCCTACAGTGGATGTTATTCACGCAGTGGTCGTACCACAATCTTCCGATGAGACACGAAATCTTAGTCACACAGTCGTGCAGGGCTCATCTGGACTGGTGGATATCTTCCCCTCTTCTTCATCAGGGCCGACCCTTTATTCCCCCTCCTCCAGTTGCCACAGTCACTACGGATGCCTCTCTGATCGGGTGGGGGGGCATTATCAGGGCAGGATGGTCCA
Source organism: Protopterus annectens (assembly GCF_019279795.1). Lineage (NCBI taxonomy): Eukaryota > Metazoa > Chordata > Ceratodontiformes > Protopteridae > Protopterus > Protopterus annectens. The sequence goes on from NC_056733.1 coordinate 526,914,065, forward strand.
CGGGACATGGCAACCCATAGAATACCATCTGCACATAAATGTCCTGGAGATGAGAGCAGTGCTTTTAACGTTGCAGGCCCTCGACGACTTTCTTCCCACGGGGACTATTGCAGTACAAACGGACAACATGTCCGTGGTCTGGTACATCAACAAACAGGGCGGAACCAGGTCCTATCCGTTATGTCGAGAAGCTCTCAGACTTTGGCAATGGGCGATCTCTTCTCAGCGGTTTCTGATAGCAACGCACATCCCCGGCAGGTCCAACCTATTGGCGGACAGGCTGCGCAGATCTATTCTGATGCCTCACGAGTGGTCTCTCAATCAATCTGTAGTGGATCAGATTTTTCGGAAGTGGGGAACTCCTTGTTGCGATCTTTTTGCTACACCCCAAAACAACAAGTGCCCAGACTATTTCACTCTCTTTCCCCTTCCAGGCCAACCCCTGAGAGACTCTCTAACCCAGGATTGGCCTCGGGGACTTCTTTACGCTTTTCCCCCCTTTCCCTTGATTCCACAAGTCATTCAGAAAGCCACCGTTTTGAGAGCCAAATTGATCCTCATTGCTCCATATTGGCCTCGACAAATTTGGTTTCCGTCTCTGCATCGTCACCTTCTGGTGCAGCCCTGGCATCTGGACCCAGTTCCGGATCTATTGATCCACCAATCGGGTCAGCAGCACCGGGCCATTCATTCTCTCAACCTCACTGCTTGGTTGCTCCACTTCCTTCCCTAGCCAGGCTACCAATGATTTCTGACTCAGTCAGAGACATTTTAGTGTCTTCTTTGAAGTCGTCCACTAGGACTATTTATGCTAGCAAGTGGCGACGTTTTTCTTTTTGGGCAAACTCCAGGAATATTGATCCTTTTACTGCTCCTGTATATTCTGTTTTAGATTTCCTGGCGGAGGTTTTTCATTCAGGATCCTCGTCATCTACAGTCAAAGTACAACTGGCTGCTATTTCCAAGTATCATGTTGGCTTGCATGACAATAACATCATGTCTCATAGATTATGCAAGGCCTTTTTGAGAGGAGTTTTTCTCCTAAAACCACCTATAAAGCATCCTCCTCCGCAATGGGATCTAAACTTAATGTTGGCATCCTTGATACTACCTCCCTTCGAACCGTCTGCCTCATGTTCTTTGAAGTTACTAACTTGGAAAACTATATTTTTACTGGCTGTCACTTCTGCAAGAAGGGTTTCCGAGATTCAAGCTCTCTGCATTCATTCACCTTATTTGGTTTTTCATAAGGACAGGGTATCATTAAGAACCAACCCTTCCTTTCTCCCCAAGGTTGTATCTCAAACCAATATTAACCAATCTATAGATTTACCAGTCTTTTTCCCTAACTATTCCAATAGAGCTGAACAGAAACTGCATTTTTTGGATGTCCATCGTCAGCTCAGATACTATTTGCATAGAACTAAACAAATTAGAAAATCGGACCAATTGTTTGTCTCCTATGCAGAAAACAGGATGGGTCTTCCAGTTTCTAAAGTGACCTTATCCAGATGGTTGACTTCCACCATTTCCTATGTGTACTCTCTCAGAGGCAAACAACTATCTTCTAAGCCAAAAGCACACTCAACAAGGAGTCTATCCACTTCGGCAGCTTTTCAGGATAGACTACCCATTGATACCATTTGTGCAGCAGCTACTTGGGCCACTCCTCATACCTTTGTCTCTCATTACAAGTTGGATTTGGCCTCCAGAGATAGGGCCAGTTTTGGTTCCACAGTTCTCAAGAGTCTGTTCCATTGAGCCACCGGGATACAGGTGCTAGGACGGTCCCATCCAGCAAGAATGAAGAGATTGACAACTTAACATTTAGAAGTTATGTACCTACCATAACGTTCCATGTTAGTTGTCTTCTCTCACCTTCTTTCTTGCGTCCCTCCCTCCTTCCCCCTGGCCTGGACAGATCTTGAAGAGTTCCTATTACATTGTTTCCTCCTTAGCCTTGTTATGAGGACTTCTTTTAGGAACCTTTGTTCCTAATTATGTTAGGATAGTCTTTAGCAGGGTAGGTTAGCTACCAAACGAGATCTGAGGTAGTCCCGCCTTGCATCATGGGATATAGGGTTGCCTCGAGCTGGTAAAAGGAGTTCTCGAGCTAAAGCAAGTGCCGAGTCGGAGCCGAGGATCGGCTCCGAACCCATCCAGCAAGAAAGAAGGCGAGAGAAGACAACTAACATGGAACGTTATGGTAGGTACATAACTTCTAATTATGATAGTTTGGTAATCCTAAAACTAAGGAAGATGCTATCAGCTGTTTCAGCTTGCAGAAAGCTGCTTCTGCTTCTGGTGTCCACTGTAATAAATCCTGTGCTGCCATCGGCTTTTTGAATATCAAATTAGTCAGCGGAGCAGATTCCAAAGCATAATTTGGTATCCAACTCCAACAAAAGTTAGTAGTTCCCAGGAAGGTAGTTGGTCTAGGTGCTTGTAATATTGCTGTTTTTCTGTCTTCATCTAATATTCTGCCTTCTTTGGATATTACATATCCCAGGTATTTAACTTGTTTTCTCCAAAGTTGCAGTTTGTTTTTGTTTACCTTGTGTCCTTGAGTAGCTAAAAATTGTAATAATGCTATGGTATCCTCTCTGCATTCTTGCTGGGTGGGGGCTGCCAGCAGAATGTCATCTACATAAAGTAAAATCTGACTACCTTTCGGTGGGATAAATCCCGCCAGGTTACTTGCCATTTCTTGTGCAAATATCGTTGGACTTTCACAATATCCCTGTGGTAATCTCGTATATGTATACCGTTTCCCCTGAAATGTAAATGCAAACCAATGTTGGCTGTCGGGGTGTATCGATATTGAGAAAAATGCATTGCTAATATCTACCACAGAAAAATACTTCTGCTGAGGTTTCAAATCATTCAATAAGGTATGTGGATCTGGCACTGTTGGTGCCCTGGGTATAACTGCGTCATTTACAGCCTGTAGATCTTGGACCATACGCCATTCCCCGTTTGCTTTCCTAACAGGAAATAAGGGTGTATTACATGGTGAATCGGGAGATTCTATTAAGACTCCTTCCTTAAGTAAGGCTGCTATTATAGGTTTGATCCCTATCTCTGCATCCTTTCTCAAGGGATACTCTTTTCTGAGGTCTAAATGCTGATTTTGGCGTAATAGTAACTGGTCCTGCTGTACGAATAAGTCCTACATCTGATTTCCCTGTTGACCAGAGAGTCTCTGGTATGTCTCGTAAGGCTTTTTCCTCTTCTTCCAGTAAGAGTAATACTCAGCTATCCTCACTTGCCTGTGAGTGCACAGCTGGGTGTGTCTGTGTTATCCAATTCAATTTCTGCTTCTGTACTCCTTGTTCAGAGAGTTCTAACTCTGTCTGTTTTTCCCACCTCGTGACTTTTTCTCCTAAGTCTGCCCACTTTAAATTTCTATTTTTAGTTAAGCTCACATGTGGCAATCGATTAGATTTGTAAAGTGCTAAAAATTCCTGGGGCAATGAACAGCTTATTACACTGTTTCCTTCTGTGTCCCAGTACAAATTCCGTAATACTAGCCTGTTCGCATGGTTTTTAAACAACTCTTGCTCATATTCTTTATCAGGTCCTGGTGTAGAGTACAATGCAACAAATGCTGTTTGTCAGTGTCAAGGGAGGGGGATTTACTGATGGCTACGTTCATCAGTTCTTCGGTTACTGCCCCTGGACCAGTCGTAACCAAGTCCTGGCTGTACCAATAATATGTCTCACCCTCCGGTCACACTACAAAAGTATCCATTTGTCGCTGTGCTTACATACCCTGCATGGTTGGGACTACGGCTATGCCAAATATTTGCATTAAGTCCCTACCCAAGAGATTTACTGGGCATTTTGCAAAAACAACAATTTTGCTTTTCTGGGTCATTCCTGAAATGGGGTCAGTTATTACTATGTCATGGGAGAGTGGCTCCCGATACAGCTGTCCATTAGCTGCTTTTACTAGTATGTAATCTGGTGATTCTGAATCTTCCGGTAATTTGGAAGGATGTATCAGGGTCCGTGAAGCCCCTGAGTCACACAAAAATTTGACTTCCCTCCCTTCTACCAGAAGCGTAACTTCCGGTTTTGTGTCTGCTAAGTAGAGCTCTAGGCTCAATAATGCTAAATCCAAAATTTCATTTTCTTCATCATCTACGAATTCATGTACATCCTCTACCCCTTCTGTCACATCCTCTACCCTTGCTACCACACTCGCATTTGTCTTTTCCTGTTTATTCTTATCCAGTGATTCCTATCACATAGTCATTCCTCACCCTCCTTATCTTCCGTAGTTATCTTTTTATTTAGCCTGCAATCCCTTGCCAAATGTCCTTTTTTCCCGCATTTAAAACATTCACCCCTTTTCTTTCTTTCTTCAAAATCTTCTGATCGTTTATCAGATTGTTTGTTTCCCTGGGCATTTTTCTTACCCTTTTTCCCGGTTTGTACTACAGAAACTTCTGACCCATCTTCTACTGCAAATACTTGAGCTTTCTTTTTCTTTTTGCTATTAAAATGCCTTTCGGCATGTCTTGCATATTCAAGTAACGACTGTAATCTACTTGTATGATGATCTACCATGTGCTTTGTAAAAAGCTGCTAATGGGAGTAATACTACCTTTTAAGAATGCGTTCTTTAGCTGCTGCACATATGGGGAATCATGTGTTTGATCTTCAGGTATCTGCATTCCACAATGGTTATTAAAACATTCTAATAATCTAGCATAATACCTATCAACAGTTTCACCTTCTTGTTGTATGCACCGATTAATGCAAGTCCAATCAGCCCTAGGCTTCCATTTTTCAGAGATTCGGTGTGTCAGACCTTTTACTCTGTTATCCAGTTCTACATTACTATGTGGGAGTGGTCTAAGCTCTGCGTCATGGGGATTCCAGTTGCCACTGATCATATGCCAATCTGGACTTACAATTTGTCTAACTACTTTTTCTACTTCTTCTCCATTCAAATGGTAACTTAATCTCATACCCTGTAAGTCTTCTAAGAATTTTCTAAAATTAACTTTCGGATGGGGAATTCCCTCTGTGGCTTTCCGGATATCTTCCGGTGTCCACGGTCTATAAACTAAGAGAGTCTGATCCTGTCCTGCCTGTGGATTTGGTACTTCTATGAGTGGACATATCTCTTCCTCACTCATAGCTTGTGAATTTTTATTCATTTCATATAATTCAATTTCCCCTCTCAAGTTATGTGTTCAAGACCTAGTCTTGATAGGATCCCTGACAAATGGTTTTGATTTTGCAGGAACAGCTGGGTATAGCGGAGGTGGATCAGCTTGTCCACTCACTTCATATTCTGGTAAGGGAAGTGGAGGGGGCGGAGGAGGGGCCGTTGCTATTACCAAGTTATTATCTTCTTTGTCTAAAAACATTGCTTTTGAATTTTTAATCTTTTGCTCTCTGCGATTTGCTTCCTCAAGCCACCTATGTACCTGAGGGACTCCTAATTACCTTTGCTTTTTTAACTAACCTTTCGCGTCTGTTTTAAGTTGTCTGATGAGTTTAATAAGTGCAGGTTTATCTAAATTACCATCAAATTTGTATTTATCAACCCATTTCGTATAGTACTTAACATTATCGGCACGCTGTAATTGCATATATTTTGCGTCTTCGGTTAGGGGCGGGTCTCGGGAACTTTTCGTGCACTGATTTCCCATGTTGCCTTAGCTAAGCTGTAAAGTGTTACGTAATCCTTCTTATCACGTGGTACCACAGTTCTACACCTTTTCACAGTTTATCTAGAATAACTGTCTACCTATTCTGTTTCCCTGATCTATGACAAGACAGTAATCTTTTTGTCCCTGATCTGCACATGCAAATCCTCCTGACAAAAAACAGTTCTGCAACTAGTCCCTGATCTAAAACAGAAAAAGGTAAATTCCTCCTTACCTGACCCTCCGTGAATTGATCCACCGGATCGTTGACTCGTCCTCCAATCCCAGATCAGAAACAGTGGCTGGCCTCTTTCGAACGACAATTCAGTCGGAGGTCTTTCAAAACAGAAAAGCCGATTTGGCCTCTTCTCCGTACGGGCACATGCCACCAAAGCCCAATTCTGACCTAGGCCTAGAGCGAGAGGTACTTTCCGGTCCGAAGGACCAAACTGTCAAAGGAAAAATATACTTTAAAAATGATCAAAACATGGTAGGTTCAGGTTAAGGCACTTTAATCTTGCAGCAAGGAGACAAAAACGTGCTATTACAGAGTTTGTCTAACTAGAAACAGGAAATACTTTCATTTTTATACACTTTCTAATAAGACATTGCCTACCAAGCTGACATAGCAAATTACAAGTCTTTTCATCATCACTTGTTGACCATCAGTCTCATGAATTTCTGCTGATTTATCAATTTTTGTGAGAAACTTCCTAAGGAAAACAACGTGGCCTTGGTTACCACCGGTTAGATACATGTTATGTTACCATTCAAGGTACTATGGCTAATTCAAGCACAAAGCTAGCAGTTCATTTCTCTAATAATCCTTTGTCTACATTATCTCTAAGCTTCTGCAGCTGTACATGTTCTCATACTTCGAATAGAGCTGATTGTTTAGAATCATTTCATTTACAGAATATAGCATTGTTCATTCATTCGTTCCTGACCTAGCAGATAAGCACCTGCTTCTCAAGTACATTTCCAAAAGGCATAAACATGAATATTTCTGTGCTAGCAATTACTAGGTCAGAGGGCATCTTGCAAGTTTCAGAAAGCACACTGCAGTTTCAAAAAGCATCTTTTTCAGTTCTCATATGAAACTCAATTCATATATATATAAAACAGTGCATATAAAATAGAATAAAAAATGTGTTAACTCTTTTAACTACTAATTAGCATTAAGCATACACACATTAATACATATTTTTCTGACATTCCAAAAAAGAACAGGGCCCTCAGACCATTTTTTGCTCCTCAGCCATCTAAACACCTATATAAAAAGACCCAAATCAGGATGGTCATGTTGCAAGCAATCCTGCTTTGTCAACAAACAAATGATTGTATGTGCCGTATGGATCTCCAGGATGTTTTTCTTCGCTTCAGGATAGCCAGTGCTTCCCAGTGATTCTTAAACTTCCACCAGGGAGCCAGTCATTTTCAGTTCAGAACCCTGCCCTTTGGTCACATCATAGTCCCCCCCCCATTGTTCATCAAATGTGTAGCAGTGGTTGCAGCTTTCTTTGACTATGATAAATTTAAGGGTTTCCATATTTGGACTGTCCTTGCTGCTTTGACAGCAGAGTCCTTGATCAACACCAGATTCTTCTTGATTCAACTCTGTCTGTCCTGGACATATTTATAAACTACAAAAAGTCCATTTTACAATCAACTTAGGCAGTTCCATTCAGCAGATGCCACCTGGACCCAGCAAACTGTACAGTATCTCTGCTGTAAGGAAACGGTTCAAAACTTAGGGACTTGATCCAACATCTCCTTCAGTTCAACTATCCTTTCACTATCCTAGTTCTCTAAGTTTTGGGGTTAATGGTCTCAGGGCTCCCTCATGACGGGGGGGGGGGTTAATGAACTTCTCCCTTAGTGAACTCCTCCTGTGAGGCAAAGAGGTTCTACAGAACCAAGGGCTTAGATGCCCCTTTTAATGCAAACCATCTTAGTGCTCCTGAAAAGTTGCCCAATTGTTCCTCTCTGGAGGCATGTGAGAGATGCTTCACCCACAAAATTGGATGACCATCACAGAGAAAACTTGGATAAAGAAAATAATAGAGGCTATGTCATAACATTTGTTTCTACTCCCAAGCAAAGTACAAAAGCCCTTCCAGATGTTCCACCCTAACAAAAAAGGGCTGCAGTGGAAGAAGTTTAAAAGCTTCTACAAAAAAGATGCATCCAAGACGTCCCACCAGACCAGAGAGAATCCAAAATCTACTCAAGATTATTTTAGTCCAATAGAAACTCAAGGACCTCAGGCTCATTCTGGATCTCAGCAGCCTAAATTTATATGTAAAAAAGACAAAAATCCAGGTGGTCATTCTTTCAGCTCTACATGAGGGAGACTGGATGTGCTCGACAGACCTTTAGGATGCTTTCTATCATGTTGAGATTGTGCAGCAGTCTAGAAGGTTCCTCCACTTTCATTTCTGAGTCAGTCATTACTAGTTCAAAACATTGTCTTTTAATCTCACCACAGCCATCCAGGTATTTACCAAATACATGTTGGTAGTTGTATAACACCTCGGGCTGCAGGGGTTCCTTGTGTTCTGTACCCAGATGACTGGCTCCTAGCTGCAAACACAAAGGAATCGTTGACCCTGGCAAGCAATAGTTTATTTCACTTGTATCATTCCTTGGGTATCTCCATAACTTTTACAGGTTGCCATCTAGGTATGACCACTCAAATGACAAAGCTTCCAGATTCAAGATTAGTTTCCCTCTGGCTGCAAGAGATTCTCAAATCCAACACTTCGGTCAATGGGCACCCTAGTGGCCTCCGTAATGGTAGTTCTCAATGCCAGGTACTTATGAGAGCTCTTCAGTGGTCTCAGTCTACCCACCCTCTTCATCATCTCATAAAGCTGTCTTCAGTGTGTCGCCATCACCTGAAATGGTGGATTCAGTGTCCACTTGTTCAAGAGGGATGATATTTTATTCCTCCATTACCTTTGACTATAGTTCCCCGCAGTGGTGGTGCTGCAGTAGCGTTGTCGCCTCACAGTAAGATGCTGTCCAGTTCGATTCTCAGCTAGAGTGTCTTCTGTGTGGAGACATGCATGAATGGGCGTACCTTCGTTGAAGGTTGTGCATTAGACCTGGCAAGCCGGTACGTAAAAATCAACTGCCGATCATTAGCGGACCGGAGTTCCGCTCTGGCGACCCCTAACTGGGAAAAAGCTGAAAGACACAAACAAACCTTTGACTATAGTTACGACAGACACCTCCTCTTTGAGGTGGGGGCATTACAAGGATAGGACAGTCCATGGAACATAGACCAGCAAGAGGCTTACCTTCATTTCAGTGTTCTGGGGATGAGGACGACAGTCTTTCTAGTATTGCAGGCACTTCAGGTCATCCTTCCCCAGGATGTGATCTCAATCCACATGGATAATACATAAGTACTATGGTACATCAACAAGTAATGAGGAATCAGCTCTTACCCATTGTACCGAGAAGCCATAAGGGTGTGGGAATAGGTGATGTTTTCACAGCACTTTCTAATTGCAACATTTGCCACATAAAACCAAATCTTCTAGCAGACATACTCAGTCACTTTAATCTCATGCCACAAGAGTGGTCCCTTAGTCCCACAGTGACAATTGAGATATTTAGCCACTGGGGCCAGCCCTACTGCAGTCTTTTTACTTCTCTCCACATTGCAAAATGCAACAGCTACTTTGCCCTTATCCCTCCTTAGGGACACTCACCCAGAGATGATTCGGTCCATCATTGGCCATATGGACTTCTTTATGCATTCCCCCCTCATCAATTTATGGCAGAGTTCTTACAGACAGCATCCATTGAAAAACAGCAGTCATCGTCATTGCCCCTTTTTTGCGAATGGAAATATGTTTCAGTTTTAACTGTCCTCATCTGACACATCCTCTACAGTCTCTGGATCCTTAACTGGATTTACTCTGTCATCTATTTGGTAATTCTCATCCAGGTATTAACTCCATCAAGCTAATTGCATGATTCCCCCAATTCCACTGAATGTCAGTAATCCTTCTTTGCCTTTAAGAGTGGTTCAGATTATAACTGCTTCTCAAAATCTACTAGAAAATTGTATAAAGGTAAATAGAAAAGATTTTCACTGTGGGCTCTTGATAAAGGCTTGGAACCCTTCTCAGCTATGGTTCCTTCTGTTCTGTAAATCTTAGCAGGGTCTCTTTGACTCTTGTGTCAGTTATTCCACAATTAAAGTTCACCTAGCTGCCATTTCAGAACTTCCGTCTTGGACTAGATTCTAGTTCTGTAGCCTCTTAAAATTTGCAAGGCCTTTTTAAAGGGAACCTTTTTTCATGAGTATACCCATTAATTACCCTACTCCTTCATGGGAAATTACATTAGTGCAGAACAACCCTTTTGCGTCTGCTTCTTCCTCCTCCTCCTCCTCTTTAAAATACCTCTCCTGCAACACTTTATTTTTGGTTGTAATTAAAAGGTTTTCTGTCTTTTTTTCGAGGGAGGGGCTTGCTGGCACTTAGCATTTCGAGTGCTGACATTTCCTTAGGAAGCCATTAATTTGCCTGTTTTCTTCCACAATCGTGCTAACAGATAAGAGGTCCAACTCCAAAATCTGGATGTCTTTTGTCAAGTAAAATTCTAGCTTTATTGAACAAAACCAATAAGGAAAAATGCTCAACTCTTCATATCCATTTCAAAAGCCAAACTAGGAGCCAAAATTTCAAAAGTCATCTTATATAGATGGGTTTCAGAATGCATTTCCTTTATTTATACTTCCAAAGGCTTGGCATTGCCATCTAAACCTAAAGTGTATTCTACAAGATACATCTCAGCTTCTGTGGCTTATTTCAAACATTCTGCCATGGATGACATCTGTGCTGCTGCATCTTAGTCAACAATGTACACCTTTATCAAGCATTATAAACCTTTCCTTGTATCAAGATCCAGTGCTGCATTTGGTTCCACATTTCTTAGGGGTATGTTGCTATGATGCTACTTGGGAGGAAAGTAGGCTGAGAACTCTGTCCTGACCATCAAGACAGATGGTAGGGACAGTACAGTTTAGGAAAGTTACGTACTTTAACAATAGAATAATTTTGTCTTTCTTCATCCATCTCAGTGTTCTGCCCACCATCCCCTTACCAAATAGACATTTTCTTTTTTGGAGGTACCTGGTAGACCTCAGCCTGAAACCTTCCTCCACAGCACCTAGTGGCCAGTACCTTAGTAATCTACACAGGGCAAACTTGGTCTGAAAGACAAGCTGGACTGCATAGTATTACAGGAGATGGAAGCTTGAGTGCTGGAGAAGCATTTGAGTAAGAAGTTTGCAAACTCGGATCTGCCCCAGAGGTGGATAACCCAACCGTCAAGATAGACAGAGAGGGACAGGCAGGGATTTATTAAGGATTTATTTTTTTTAATCACCTCTGAGTAAGGTTGATTTATTTTCCTGTAAATTACTAGAAGCCATCTCTTGTACCAGACCTGAAGCTTGAACTGCTTTTTACTGAACTGCTGCAGGATTTTTCCCAGGCAATGTTTTCCTTCATTTTCCAGTTGATTTTCTTTCAGTTTCTCAAAATTTCTTCTTTGCTGGCATCCAGGTAGTGTACTAACTAGCCAGTTACTGAATTTTACTCAGACTGACAGTATCACTGGTTCTTATTTCTCAGCTTCTTTTTTCACACTGGGAGAGCTGAAATTAAGCTGTTGATCAGTATGCAGCCATCTTGGAAGTCCTCTGGATGATACATTGTTGATACATTTTAGGTACTTTTGTTTCTGAGGATGGGCAGCAAGTACTGATGGAGGATAAAAACACTTTACTTAGAAATTATGTATGTGTAAATGGAAGAGACTTTCTAGTTGATACCCCTCCTTGGACCAAGACCCTTTCTAGGCCCAGGTGCCCTTGGTTCTTGATTATTTGTGTGAGTTAGTGTCCTCTGCCTTTTCTTACTCTTCTATTAAAATTAATCTGTCAGCCATTTCTGCTTGCCTGCCCTTGGATACTCACTCCTTTATACCTGCTCCTGAGTCAAGAAGTTTATGAAAGGGAGTTTACATATCCATCCACGTTGATGACTCCTCCTTTGGATCTTAATGTTATGTTTGAGAGGCTTACTTTTTCCATTTGAGCCAGCTCATCAGTCTCATTTGAACTTTTTAAGATGGAAGGCTATTTTACTGATTACTCTGACTTCTGACAGAAGAGTATTTGAATTACAAGCTCTTATAGTGAGTTAGCCCCACCTCATTTTCCACAAGGGCATTTATGCCTGAAGTCTAACCTAACTTCAGAATATCTCCCTAAATAATTCATCCATAAATCATCGAAGTCTACTTTAGCAGTTTCCCCTCTAGTGTTTGGCATTACTCCTTATGTACACTGGCATCTTAAGCTGACAGTCTTCTTTTAAAAGCACCCTTACAATTTCAACAGTATCTAGTTACATGCAGGACAGCTAGTTTGCAGTGATAAGCACTGCCTCCAGAGTTGCATACCAGATACTCTTGATATTACTTTATAATCTCACCACAACTGTCTAAACAGTAAAAAAGGGCCTGTTGTTATAGATATGAAATTTCCCACTATCTGCTTTACTAGCTTGGTGGATATGGGCATTCTGAAGCAATGTAGAATTGCCTCATGCTTACTGATAACCATCTAATTCTCAAACAAACTGATAAGGTGTGTGAGAAATGTATTTATACAAAGTCACTGGAATCAAAGCTCTCACATAAAATCATTCCTAACATCAATCAGGTTGTCAGTAGTACACACACTGCACCCATCACACACACAGACCCACATATGCTGAGACACTTAAATGTAACCTTCCTAAAACCTAAAGACCTCTTAGATGAAGTACACATAACAAATGCACTCAGCACCCTAGAATGCACTCTTGCAAAACAACACCCACATCAGCATTTACAGACCATCCCTGGCAAAGCAGTGTGGTCTTTTGACCATCTCCTTGCAAAACAACACCCACATCAGCATTTACAGACTATCCCTGGCAAAGCAGTGAGTCTTTTGACTACATTACAGCCACATCTCATGGAGCCTGTACTTCTAAACCAGTAAGGCAAGCCACTACACAATCCAACATTCTGGTCATTGGAGATTTCATTGTGAGACACGCTGATGTCCCTCTCACTAGGCTGAGTAAGGTGAAGGTCACAGTCAGGTGCTTATTAGGGGACCAGGATCCAACAAGTTATGCAAGCACTCAGGACATTGGACCTCAAGTACCAATATGACTAAGTCATAGTTCACGTGGGCATAAATGACTTGAGACATACCTCTCTAGACTGTATGAACGGAGACATCATGGAGCTCTCGGAATATGTGTCCCAAACTGGTAAGAGCCTAGCACTGAGCAGCATTTTACCTTCTCTGAGGATGATGCCACAATACAAACAGAAGATGACTGACTTTGATAATCGGCTTAGTTTCTGGTGTCATTCTAAGGGGGTACAATATTTGTTAGCGTGGAAGAAGATGGTCAAAAGACCACACTGCTTTGCCAGGGATGGTCTAGACTTTTCCCCTTTTGGCTTTTGAACATTAGCTAAAACATTGTCGTCTCCCATAGTGCCTTTTTTAGGCAGTGCCAAAATGAAATTACTTCTGACGTACCAAATCAAATTAAAATCAAGAAACTCTAAAGATGTTAAAGCTCATTGCTAGAAGTCTTAACAAGAAACTCCACTCCTTACAAGTTCCAATGCCCTAGAGAATGTTGACATCTGTGCAGCCACTGAGACTTTGTTTAAAGCCATGAAATGCACACTGGCAGTGCAGGACTATAATGCCTTCCACATATTTAGACCAGCTACTACACAGACAGAGACTAAAGGTGGAGGTGTCTCGATTTACATCAAAAATAATTATACTACAAGGCTGGTCAAATAGGAACATGCACTTGAGCTTCTCCATGTTGAAATCATAATAGACAAAATTCCATACCATGTCCTTACAAGTCATAGGTTCCTCCCTATGTCCCAGGAAACCTATAGCACATAATTAAGCTTACTGGAAACACTCACCATCCAACCCAATACTGTATTCATGGGTGACTTTAATAATTATATGACATCAAATGTGCAGGAACAGAGATTGTAGGAGTTTGTAAATAGAAACTCCTTGAACCAGATTGTCAATACTCAGGCCAGGGGCCCAAACATATTGGATCTGGTCCTCACTAATACAGGTGAGTGCTGCACTGCCCCTAGTGTAATGTCCTCTCTGGGAAGGTCAGACCTGTAAGTCTCACTATCCTCATATGCAAAGACACAGAAAGAATTATCATGGAAATTATCAGTAATGACATAGGAAACTTCCAGATATTGGACCCAACTCAGTTTGGTTTCATGAGGGGCTGGTCATGCCTACTCAACATGGTCAACTTCTGCAAGAACGTCACCAAAGAAATAGATGAGGGAAAAATGGTTCTCACTGCCTACCTTGACCTGGCTAAGACATTTGACACAATACCTCACTCAGGTACTGTTGATAAACTCAAGAAGTTAGGTATAAATCTTTGTCACCTGGTAGATAGCCAGTTGGCTCAGAAACAGGACCCAGGAAATTATAATTGGGGAGTCCACCTCAACAGAGAGGCCATTCACAAGCAGAGTCCCACATGGATCAGTCCTGGGACCATTTCTTTTTGGCATTTACTTTTCTTAAGTCAAGGCCAATATCAAGGGCCTCTGGCTGATCAAATTTGCAGACAGTTGCAAATTAGGAGCAGTCACAGAATCCCCCACCAACACTAATGTTCTCCATGAAGGGCTGATACAGCCAAATAACTTTTGTCAGAGCCTTAGACTAAAACTAAATGCCAAGAAATCACAACAGTATCCTTCAGGAAGTCATCCAGCCTTGGTAGCTATCATATTAACAGCACACTGCTAAGAGTCGACCCAATACTCAGCAACTTGGGGACACACATAGACAATAATCTAGCCTTTTACTATCCTGTGTCTATAGTTGTGAGGAAATCATTCTATGGTGTGTAACTTATAAACAAAGGTATGGCATTTAGGTCCAAGGAACCAGGAACATCCAACAACTGAAATGTCCACAGAGGCTCCTCACTAACAGAATACAGGGTATAAGTAACATGTCCTGTGCAGACTACTTCAAAGCCCAAGCCCTGAATTCCATCTCCTGGGGGCTGTTGAGAGGAGATCTATGCCTGGCATACAGACTTAAACTTTGCCTGTGATATAAATAGGACCTGCTGGAGAGACAGGTATTTATCCCAGAGACTACCCCTTCTCTTGAAGAGGGTTTTCCCCATCCATGTGAAGCAGAGTTCCACCCTAACCCAATTCCAGTGTAACTTGGACAATTGGATGGGAACAAGAAATTCATCCCTGGTTTGGCACCTGTGTCTCTAATGGACACAGGCAGTCTGGAAATGTTTCATCTCCCAAGCCCCTGCTTGTAAATGTTTAATTTCCCAAGCCCCTGCTTACACTTATCAATGTTATCTGAGCTTGTCAGAGATTTGGGATACATGGCCTAGTACACACCTATGAACCTATGAATTCATCATTTAATCAATCTACTGACTATCACCTCTCAATCCTTTCAACTCAAAACCAAGCTAACTATTTCTACCTAGCATCTTCACTCCCCACTAACCCTTCGCATAGTCTAGTACACATATTACAAGCAATAATTGTAACCCACCACTGCCAACCATTATCTCCAACTCTAAACATCTACATCTCCTAAACTATTTCTCTAACTTGGCTTTGTCTACTATTTTACCACACAGCCGTTCACTTTCTCCTTTTCCCAACCACTACACAACAGTTATACTTACAACTAATCAGAAGGGTATTCTAATCTCACTTGCACACATCACAGTCTTACACACACACACACACACACACACACACACACACACACACACACACACACACACACACACACACACACACCTACTTAACAACTCACTTATTGCTCCATTTTCACACAGATACTTAAACAAAACTCACTTCTGCTGTATATGACTTGAACCCTATCCACACTTATTGCTGCACCTTCATATATTCAAGTATATAAAAAACAGCTGTACTAAAACACATCCTATACTACTCATCACAACCAAACCCAAGTGCTACCATCCATTTCATAGTGCCACCACCAAACTAAAACTCAGTGGTGACATTTATCCCAACCCTGGCCCATCTACTATCCCACAACCTAAACCAACCACCTCTACCCAAACGATTCCCATCACACTCTCTTCTGCTCAGAAAAGGCCCTAACCTTCTCCTCCTCAACATAAGCTTCCAACATATCTGTAGTAAAACGCAAGACTTCCCTGCATGTCTAGAACACTGTTCCCCCAACATAATAGTAGCAAAAAAAACCTGGTTAAAACCCAGAATAAGCAAAAATAAAATATTCCCCCAAGGATATAACATAATAAGATTGGATAGAAAAGACATACAAGGGGGGTTGACACACCAGTAATATTTAAAAACTCCCTGGAAATAACTAAATACCCCTCATCAACTCCCAAAATTTTAAAGTGTTGTAATCCTAGTCACCACAATAAAAATCAAGAAAAACAAATCCATATGCATTACAGGGCTCTTTATACCCCAGGTAATAATATAGCCACCAAACTCAAAGAGATCATGTGTTGGTTAAACTGCAAAAATAGCTTAAGAAACCATAATAATGGGAGATACAAACATTAACTTGAAACAGAATGACCTAACCTAACTTAAAATATGCTTATCTATTTTTTTTCTCAGTTGATAACTACACCAGAGTTCACAAAATAAATAAATAAGTAATGAACCTGCAATTGACTGGATTCTCACAAACTAGACACTATAACCTATAGTGATAACTTGCCAGACACTGTTGGTGACCACCCAAAATATATAATTGGGCAGAGGCAAAATATCTTCAGACATGTAATCTCCGACAAGTTCGCAACAAAAGTGAATTCAACCCAGAATAGTTTAACCCAAAGCTCTCACACTACAATTGGAACCTTCTAAAAAATTTACTCCTAGATGAAACAGTTGCCCATTTTTAACTATGTATTCCTAAAAGTACTAAGTGAATACACACCTCTCAAAACTAAGAGAGGGCAAAGCCAGCCTTATGGCTAACATGTGTAACCAAAGAAATAAAGATTGAGAGAAACCATGCCTGGAAAGAATGTCCAAAAAGTAAAACTCAAAAGAACCCTACAGAGATACAGAACACTAAGAATCCTGTCTAAAAGCAAATAACCAACAACAAAAAATCATGTTTCTCAAATATCCAAAGCTCATATCAAAACAATGCCAAATATTTTTGGTCTTCCATAAGAAAACTACATTATCCAGGGCAATCCTCTACCCCCACCACCACCACCACCAAAAGTGGCTTAGATAGCATTTCAACTCAGGTTAACTCCCACTTTATAAACTTAGTCCTAGCAATCACCAAACAAAACTCCAACCTGCCACTCACCATTCAGGAAAGCCATAACATTACACATCAGTTCATGCCTGCATCTGTCTGTACTGCAACAATAAAAAAAAAATAGTTATTAAAACTAAAACTGACAACCCTGGCAGCAGATGCCTTGACAACCAAGTAGCTTAAAATTGCAGCCAAAGTCATAGCATTCCCCATCTCCATCCTAATCAGCAGATACTTGCATGAAAGCTATGTTCCAACAATATGAAAAAAAAAATCATTATTTCTCTTCATAAAAGCGGCAACTCAACAGACCTGACTAATTCCTGACCTATTGCAATACTATCATCCCAATCCAAAATTATGGAAAGATGTATACACTCCCAGCTAATAAAATTCATCAGTGACCACTGAATATACAAAAACACTGGAACACAGACATGATGCAATACCTTTTATTGGACCAGCATAGGATTTGCAATTACTTAAGCTTTTGTGCTGGCATGAGCTTTTTTGTTAGGAGTTACTGCAATTCTGTAAAACCTGCGTTGGTCCAGTAAAAGGTATAACATCACATCTGTTTTCCAGTAACTTTGTATTTTCTGCTAGTGGACCAACACAGAATTTCTTTAATTTTTTTCTTACATCAATGACCACAGCTTACTCTCTCCCACAACATGAATTCTGGCCAAATCATAGCACTACAGCCACATTCCACAGCTTTACAAACACCATCAATCATCACAGAAACAATAGTGACCTACCAGGAACGACCTCCAAGTAGATAAACCACAAAGGGATGTAAAGTGAATAAAATTCCTTTATTGTAGATAAAAAAGGTTAAGCACTTTTGTTACATAAATATGAACTTCCTCAGAACCAACATCATTACACTTTACTTTGCTTTTATCAGTTAAAAACTTGTGATGTCACACTTTATTCAGAATTTTAAAGCCACATGGGCATATTTCACATCACTGTACAATATAATGTTTTAACTTTAAAATAGGGGCTAAAGAACAGCTCCCACTGAGTCCTGGAAGTAATGTAGCTCTCAATTTGATTTGCCATTGTTTCTTTTAAATGTAAATGGTCATCTGTGACCTTACCTTGCAAGTCTTTCTTTATAGAATCTATTACGTAAAATTTAAAACTGTGTCCATTGTTCTACTGTATATGCTTATATAGTACATTGGTAGTTTTTGGATTTTATGTCTAGCTGATGATCATACGTTCGATCTCTAAGTCTTCTGGAAGTCTTGCCAACATAAAAGCATGAACATGATTGACATAAAAGCTATGTATACAATATTAGTAGAATTAAATTATAAAATTACTTACTTTCATAAACAATATTCTGCACAACTATAGATTCGCTCACAACAGTATTTTGACATTGCTTATATGCCCCACATTTATATGTACCCAATTTCTTATTACTTCTTGGGTGGGTATCAACTGATGCTCTCTCCAACATTTGTTTAAAAGTTGTATCTTTTTTATACACAACTCTAGGTCTGGATCCTAGTTTTTCCGTAATATCAGGATCTGAACATATGATCCACCAATTTTTGAATATTACATTAGTGGTATATGAAGTATCCATGCTGTAAGTGATAATAAAAACAGTGCGGGACCACTCCACCTTACTATCAAGAACTGTAACTGTGACTGTAGTGTTTATTAAAATTGACTTAATTACCCCACTCTCTCTTTTTCTATTTACCTCATGATATACATCTCTTACAAAGAGATCCTAAAATAAAGGAATTTTATTCACTTTACTTCCCTTTGTGGTTTACCTACCTGGAGGTCGTTCCTGGTGGTTATGTTTGTCGACAAGTGTGGAGTTTACAATAGTGACCTAGTCTCAACTATTTTTTCTCTATGTATCAAAAGCCTTTGACACAGTTTCACATCAAAAACTGCTATATGAGCTACCATCTCTAAATCTTAATAAAAACTGTGTACTGCTTGTCTGCACTTTGAATTTTGTGGGACAGAAATGTTTATGGAAGAATGGGTGGAGAATCGTGTGCAAAGTGTATGCTCACTTTGTGATATCCTACCTGGCATTTTTAGTTTGTTCATGTGTGTGCGTGTGAGAATGTGTTTGAACAGTTCTGACATGAAATCTGTGTTCTGCTTTCATTTTATATAACACAAGGGACTGGTGAAAGTGTTGCTAGTGTAAAGTGCTGCTTGTGAACACTCATTGACAACTTACCTTCTGACTGATTCATTCCAGCAACATTTGCAGCTTTTGATACTTCTTTCCTGGTTACAGCATGGATTCTCACTCCAGGCTGGCTGGATGTTCTCCCGCAGTACCTAGGGAAGAAAACCAATACCAAGGAGTCCTTGCTGTTGTTGTGGACTCAGTCTACACCTCATCCAATAATGGGTGATCCTGCAGTGGTCACCGGTTGTTCTGTAGACCACTCATTTAACTCTCTGGCTACCTCTGTTGTAGTCAATTTGGCCAGCATGAACCAGGAGTCAGTCACATCCTCTTTGGCAGTTCCAGTGTCTGATACTAGCATGGGGGATCTGTCTTCTCTGGGTCTAGGAGAAACCTAGGGAAATTTTTCTTGGAGTAACCAGGGCAAGAGGCCATTATATTGGCCAGATGTCAGTCCTGTTCTGCTAGTGCTCCTGTTAAGAAAAAGCACATGGTTAAACATTGATGTTCTTCGTGTTTCACTGTTGCAGTCATCATATTTGGGTTATCTGCCTGCAGGTAGCCCTCAGCCGGCCTGAATACGAGTCTTCGGATTCCTGCGTCGGATGCTGTCGCTTCTTCCATGATGGCAGGTCGTCAGGGGTATAAAACATGCAGCTGATGCCATTACATCAGTCTTTCTTGCTGAGCGGTGCCTGAAGCAGAAGCAGTTCACAAGTGCCTGTCGGCCGACTCCTGAAAAAAGGTAAGTACCCCGTTGGGGATCCTTGTTTCTTGCTCTAACCGATGTCAGAAAAAAATTAACAATTGTCTTGCCTGTGGAAAGTAAATACCTCATAGAGATTTTCATTCTTACTGCGTCACCTGTTTAGACCCAGACCACGACGTCCCTCACTGTCGGTTTTGTGCCTTGTTCAATGCCCAAACTATTCGCCATTGGGGTATTTTTGTAGCTAAGTACTTTTGTTCTCGATCTCCGTACTCCAAAATGGCTTTGTTAAGCCATCCAACTACCGATCTTCCGAAAAAACGTAAGGATAAAGACAGAGACAGACTGCATAGGTTCAGAACTGCCAATGACGCTTCCGTTAAGCTAGCTGACAGTCCACCGGTACTCAGTGAGGCACTTTTGCAGTCCCTGATACCTGCTAATACAGATTCGCAGGCCTCTACTAAGACCCATTTGGAGTCCGGTATGCCGCGAGATGCTTCTTCAACTATGGAACCTGTAGATGTCTCTACTTCGGATGGGTCTGGAGCCGCTGTGCAGGCACCGGCTTCTGAGGGTGTATTCAGGCCTACAAACTTTCATATTAAACCGACAGCATCGTTTTCAACTAGAAGTACCGAATTCCTCAGGCCTAAAACTCGCACTACACGTAGAAAAATGACAACCAACTGATGACTCAGGCCCATATGCCTCAAAAACAAATACTTAGAATGGCTGAAGACCTCATTACCTTAATTAGGGGAAGCTAGCCTCCCCCTCTAAGAGACCTAGAACTGATTCTCTTTCTGATTCTTCTGATCGGGAATCTGATATCTCTGCTCCTTCTGATTACCAGGATTTGCCCTTATCTACTTATGAGGATTTTGATGCAGAGGATTCCATTCCCTCTGCTTCTCCTCCAGATTTTTCTTTTGGTGAAACTTTGCATACCTTTAGAGAGCATTTCAGCTGGGAAAGCCAGGACTATTCTGAGTCTAAAAAGAGACTTAGGGAGTTCTTACTCCTGCCTCAACACAGGCCTCTAGCTATCCCTCCTGTTTTGGCTATTGTAGATGATGTTTTCTTGGAATCTAGCTTTACCCCAGACACTTTACCTCCAGCTCCCAGAAAACCTGACAGGTACTACAGAGTACCTGACTCTCACAAGTTCCTCTTTAAGAATCCTACTGCGGATCCAGAGACCATTTCCCAAGGACCAAAAGGCATTAAGGCTACTGCTGCCAAAAACCCTAGCCCTTCTGATAAAGATTCTAGAGCCATAGACAGATGGGGTAAGAAGGTTTACACTTCTGCTACTTTGGCCATTAAGGCTCTAAATAGCCAGTTTCATATGCTAAAGTATCAGCAGCATATTGTGGGTCTACATAAACAGGAAATGATGTTGATTCCTGAATGTATTGAACACAAAAACATACAAGATTTAATGCATTCTGCAGAACAAGTTGGTAAACATACTTTGCAATGTGGTTTTGATGCTTTAGAAGCATCTTGCAGGGCTGCTGTCACTGGGTGTGTACTCAGAAGGCATGCTTGGCTTAAGGAACAAAACCTGCCAGATCATGTTAAAGCTAAATTACTGGATGCATCCTTAAACCAAGACCGCCTTTTTGGCAACAAAGCAGAGGAAGTCCTCAAAAAGATGGCGGAAAAAGCTAAATCTATGCAAACTGTTAAAGATTTCCTACAAGTACAGCCTCCCAGATTCAGTAGGCATTGGCCTTCAAAGAACTGGTCCTTTCCAGTCCCTTCCAGGCCTCCTCAGTCCAAACCTAGGAACAGCAGACCACCAATACTTCAGTCTCTGGCTATGCACAGATCTAAGCAGTGGGGGGCTCCCGCTTCCAAAGCAGGAAGTAGTAAGCCACCCCGCTATGGACAAATGGCACAATGACTTAACCTTAACCCTTCCAAGCCCTGCTCAATTACTTGCTCCCTTAGGAGGAAAGCTCGCCCTGCATGCAAAAAACTGGGAACTCATTACCCGGGACAAATGGGTTTTGAACATAGTTTCCCGAGGATACAGACTCCACTTCCACACACTACCAACCCCAAATGGTTGGCCAGACCTCCTCCCAAATCAATGGGCGGAGGCTCAACAGCAGGTTCTCTCCCTTCTCACTATCAGGCTATTCAACCTGTCCCAGCAGAACTAGAGAGACAAGGTTTTTATTCAAGACTGTTTCTGGTAGCCATAAAAGAAAACTCCTGGTGTCCTGTCCTGGACCTCTCTATTCTCAACAACTTTCTGGTAGTTCCAACATTCAAAATGCTGACTCCTCAACAGCTTCTTCGTATGCTAGCCAAGGATACCTGGCTGGCAACCCTAGACTTAAAGGAAGCTTACCTGCACATCCCAATAAGAGAATCCTGCAGATGAAAAAAAAATTGCACTTTATTCATTTTCTTTTACTGTATTTGTCTTTCCTCCTACCTTATTTTGCTTTTCTTAATATTACTCAATTTTATTTATTCTGCTGCATTTATTACTGCTTGGTAGTAGCCTAATTAAATTGTAACTGTTATTCTAAGTATTTTGGTTTAAGCACTTGGGCTTCATACAGGCTGTTTTACATTAAGAAGGTGTGTGATCTGCACTGTTGTGGCAGGACAGGTAGCTTACATCCTTTTAAGCTGGGAATTGCTGATTGAAGGCCCAATGTCTGCTATTCTAAAAGTGTATTAGTTCTGGCTTAAGCACTTGAGCATCAGGCCAGTTATTCTTCTTTATTCTACAGTTATTAGGTTTGTGGTCTGCACTCTTGTGGGAGGAGAGGCTGGATTCTGCCCTTCTGAGCTGGGAATTTCTGGTCAGAGGCTTATTGTGCCTGCTTATTTGAACTGTTTCTTTCTGAAATTGGTGCAGCTTGTTGCTGTAGCATAGACCAGATTCAGGCCTGCTGAGTCTAGCTTTGTTTGTATAACTTGAGCACTGATCCAGGCCATCTTTTTTAGAGAAGGTTCCCCTGCACCCTAGTAAGCAGGGGTGTGCAGTTATAACTTGTCTGATTGAAGACTGTTGGAACAGGGCTCAGTTTTGAGCTTTTTTTCTGGTTAATTGGGTAACTTGTTTAAATAAGTTTTTTTGTTTTCTATTGTTTTATATATATATTTATATATAAATATAAATTCTACTTTATTCATCTGCTTTTACTGTATTTGTGTTTCTTCGTACTTTATTACTAGGGGCATTGACTACAACTCTGATCTGCAATATATAACAATAAGTATCTTTTTCTGTGCATTTAAAGTGTTTTTGAGTGTATCTGCTTTATTTTCTTAAAAAATAATATATATATATATATATATATATATATATATATATATATATATATATACATATACATATATATATATATATATATATATATATATATATATATATATATATATATATATATATATATATATATATATATATATACTTGTTTCCCACCTTTCTAAGCTAGTATAGTCCAGTTTTCAGGTTAGTGCTGAATTCAGGGCTGTGTTACAAATCTCTGTGTTTGCCCATACCTTACTTGGATAGAAGGAAGTTCTCTCTTCACCTGTGAGAGAGGGGAGCTTTGAGCAGCCTATCTGTCCCTGGAGGAGTGGTTTCAGCCCAGAAATTAGTAGTTTATTGGCCATTTCGGCCTAATTTCTCTCTCTTTCATTTCCCTGCTATAAATACCGTATTTGCCTGGTTTTACACGCTGGGTAGCACTGGTTAGCTAGGGTAAAACTATTCCTGGCTCCACAAAGTCTCCTCTTCAATCTTTCCCTTGGAACTAGACAAACTTTCAACTTAAGCACTCAAATCATTCATTTCTCAGCCCGGCACTTGCTCAAAACATATAGCAAGCACTAATAAATCCTAGCACTAGACCCTCCTGTACTGTACAGAAGGTCAAGGCTCTCTATTCGACCTTACCAGCCATCCAGTAAAACAGTTCACTGTACCTATCCAGGCATGTCCAAAGGGCAGTTTCAGATGTACTCTCCAGTCCAACTGGTGAATCTGGGCATTTTGAGGCAATGTTACAACTGCCTCATATACGCAGACAACCCCCTCCTCCTACCACCAAACACTAATACATGTGAGAGATGCAATTATACAGCCAAACTGGAGGCTAAGCTCTCTCAACCCAAGACTGGATCAGACAGTCAAGAGGAGAAGGGAAATACTTGCATCATACCACCAGTCTCACATGGACCCATTAAACCAGCACTGGCAAAAAACACCCATAAATACATGAAAACATACTCGGATGCTCTAAATAAAAATCTGCAAAACCAACAGAGACCTCCAAAGCAAACATCCAAGCAACCTCCACCCCCCAACACAAACCATGAAACACATACTTCACAAAACCAGTGTGCTATGCAATCACAGCCCTTAAGGCAAAATAACATACCCAACATACTAGTAATAGGTGACTCTATAGTCAGGCACACTAGGCTGAATAAGGAGAAGGTTACTGTTAGTTGCCTGTCGGGTGCCAGGATCCGCCACATAACACAAGCACTCAGGTCACTCCAGAACAAGTACAAATATGACTCTGTCATTGTCCATGTTGGTGTGAATGACCTGAGCCTCACCTCCCTGGACTACATGAAAAGAGACATTGAAGAGCTCTCTGATCACATAGCCCAGGCCGGTATGACCCTGACCCTGAGTAGCATCCTGCCCTCACCAAGAATGATACCACAGTTTAAAGAAAAATTTTTCGATTTCAACAATTGGCTAAGTTTCTGGTGTCATTCAAAGGGGATCCAGTGTCTGTCCACCTGGGGTGACATGCTCGACAAGCCACTCTGCTTTGCTAGAGACGGCTTGCACCTGTCACCCTTCGGCTTTTGAATACTGGCCAAGGCTCTTGCCACCCCCATAGTGCCTTTGTTAGGCAAGGCTCAAAAGACAAACCCACCGCCGTAAATAGCACAAGTAACAAAAAACTGAAGGTAATGCTACTCAGTGCCAAAAGTCTAAACCTCAGAATGCACGCACTCGAGGCACTCCTCAGTATGGAGAAAATCGATATATGTGCAGTAACAGAAACCTGGTTTAAGGCTTTAGAGAGCACCCCAGCACTACCAGGCTACAACTCATACCATACATTTCGGCCACAGAACCCAAACTGAAATACAAAAGGCGGGGGCGTATGCATATTCATCAAGGATACCCACACCTCCAGGTTAGTGGCACAGCACGATGCTTCAGAGATCATCCATGTGCAACTAACAACGGGCAAAACTGCAATTCAAATTGTAGCTTGCTACAGATCACCCACCATGTCCCAGGACCCCCATTCCGTGTTTCTGGAAACACTGGGAAACATAAAGGTCCTACCAAACACCCTAATATTGGGTGATTTCAGTTACCCAAACATTAACTGGGAGAACTACTCAAGTACTAACTCCCTTGCCCAACATTTCCTAGAATTTATAAACTCAAACGCCCTGGTTCAACTGGTCAACACTCCCACCAGAGGTGGCAACATATTGGACCTGGTCATCACCAACATGGGTGACTGGTGTTCCACACCGGAGGTCAACCCCTCGCTGGTTAGATCTGACCATAAACAAATCACTTTGGATATCCACATTCCTCCCTCACCCCCGAACAAGAAAACCACTGTGAAAAACTTTTCAAAAGCAAACTTCACGTTACTTACGACCGAGGTGGAAAGTTTCAAAGCCCCCATGCTGAAGGATAACGCTGTCCAAGCTGCAAAATCCTTTACTAATACATTCTATGGGCACCTACAAGAATGCATGGATCATGCCATCCCAAGCAAAACCAAGACTCACTCCTCCAAGAAAAGGAAACCAGTCTGGCGGACTCCTGCCATAAACAATCTATACAATAGAAGGAGGAAACTAGTACAGAAAAGAGTAAAATCCCAAGAAGGGAAGACATCCCTGATCAGTATCAGCAAGAAACTATGATCCCTCATAAAATCATACAAGGCGAGCTTTGAAGATAAATTGCCAAGGACTCCAAAGATAACCACAGGGCATTCTTTAGCTATGTCAAGAATCTAAGTGGCAATGCTTAGATCTGCTCAGAGTTAGTGCAGACTGGCACAGAATACACTGAACTGACCGATATCGCCAACATCCTGGCTGACAGGTTCAGTGCAAACTTCACCCCCCTCTCACCGAAAAAGGGCCCGTAACCATACCAGAAGAGTGTAGAATCCCTGAAATCAGACACTCGGGTTAAAACAGCCCTCTCCAAAGCCAAAAACACAGCATCAATGGGAACGGACGGTGTCCCAGGCTGCGTCCTACACAAGCTCAAAGGCAAACTAACCCCTCACCTAAACATACTGTTCAAACTCAGCCTCTCCACAGGCTATGTACCCATAGGGTGGCGCACAGCAACGGATATTCCGCTCCACAAAGGTGGAGCCCTAACAGACCCCGGGAACTATCGCCCTATAAGCCTGAATAGCTTGGTCTGTAAGGCTATGGAGCGCATCATCATGGAACTCATTAACAGAGACATTGGGAACCTCCAAACAGTGGACCCTACCCTGTTCGGCTTTAAGGGCAGATCATGCCTCCTAAACCTGGTGGATTTCTTTGAGACAGTTGCCAAGGTTATAGACGAGGGAAAGGTGGTACACACAGCCTACCTAGACCTCACTAAGGCCTTTGACACCATTCCTCATTCTGGTATTATAGACCAGCTCACCAGCCTGAACATAAACCCCTACATCACAAGATGGGTTGCCAACTGGCTCATGGACAGAACCCACATGGTGAGAGTTGCGGGAGCTAGGTCTGACTCTAAACCTGTTACAAGTGGCATTCCCCAGGGCTCAGTCCTAGGACCTGTCCTGTTCAGCATAACTTCTCAGAGGTACAGGCAAGCAGAGGAGGACTATGGCTGACCAAGTTCACAGACGACTGCAAACTAGGGTCTATAATTGACTCTCCGGCTGACACAGACATCCTCCAAAAGGGTCTCACTGAGACAGATACCTGGTGTCAAAATCATGGCCTCAAGCTAAATGCAAAAAAGTGCATAGTCATCCCCTTTTGAAAAACAAAGTGCCCACAAACTACCACAAAGGTAGTAGTCCCCTAAATACGGAAGACATAATAAGGAATCTGGGGACCCAAGTAGGTAGTAATCTCACCTTTGATAATCACATTGCCAAAGTGGTTAGAAAATCCTTCTACGTGGCCCACCTAATCACAAAAGGGTTAGCATCAAGATCAAAAGAGGTCATTGTGCCCCTCTACTCATCACTCATCAGACCCATCATAGAGTACAACACCCCATTTCAGATGTATCTTACAAGACACCTGCAACAGCTGGAAAGACCACAGAAGTACCTCACCAATAGAATCACTGGCCTCAAACAGATGTCCTATGCAGCGCGACTGAAGAAACTACAGCTGTACCCGGTTGCATACCACCTACTCAGAGGTGATCTCTGCCTGACATACAAGGCCATGTCCAACCCAGAATTAATGGACATACTCCACCTAAAGAAAACCTTATCACCTCGAGCCACACGCTCTAGGGATCTAAACCTCACCACAACAATAAATAGGACGTGCTGGAGGGATAGATTCCTGTCCAAGAGACTTCCCATGCTTTGGAACAAGATCCCAGTCTACATTAGGCAGAGCTCCTCGCTAACACTCTTCAAAAGAAACCTTGACGAGTGGATGGGAAACAGAAAGTTTACCTCGGGGATCAGTTCAGTGGCTCTGCTGGACAGAGGCACAAGGAATTAATCTAAGGGGGCACTGAAAGCCAACACATTCTGGCTAGGCTTATAAATGCCTTCGGGCAGATAGCCTAGTACCTACCCATGAACCAAATACCTATGTTTCAGGGCAGTCTGCATGCACTTTCAGTTCTCTGCACTTCCCTTTGGCTTATCTATTGTGCCCAGGGTGTTCACAAAGTGTGTAGCTCCAGCCATTGCATTTTGCAGGCAGAGAAATATTCAGATTTACGCATATCTGGATGATTGTCTGATTCAGACAGAAAGCCAGGACTCACTATTACAACACCTGGCATTTTTAAAGAAACCTCTATCCTCAATGGGGTACACCATCAACGAAAAGAAATCTCACATAGTACCCTGCCAACAGATTGAATTTCTGGGAGCAAGCTTGAACACAACTTCCCAGATGGCATTCCTCACTCCGGAGAAACAAGTTTATTTGACAACCTACTTCAAACTATTGGCCACAAGAACCCAGCTATCTGCAAGGAAGATACTGCAAGCCCTGGGGTTCATGGCCTCTTGCATTCTGCTAATTCCATATGCAAGACTGCATATGAGGAAACTCCAATAGCTAAAAAGCTTACGGTGTCAACATTCTCAGGACTTGGAAACAATGATTCCTATCATTCATTGTCTAAGGACAGAGTTTCTTTGGTGGGCAGAGGCCTGCTACTACAACAAGGGACTCCCTTTCACTCTACCCCCTACTGCCCAAACCCTAACAACAGATGCATCAGACTATGCATGGGTGGTTCACATGGCAGTGCAGTGCATTCAGGGCAAATGGAACCCGAGACAGATGCACCCACATATCAACCAGAAAGAAAAGTTAGCTGTACAGAATGCTCTAACAGCCTTCAAAGACCTTATTCTCCCAGGACAACTATTGGTAAGGACAGACAACACCAAAGTTATGTTGTACATAAACAAACCGGGGGAACGCACTCCTACCCTCTCTGCGACTAGCCATGGCTCTGTGGAGCACAGCCTTGAGCTACCAAGTGCACCTACAAGCTCAATTCCTGCCAGGCGAACTAAATTCACTGGCAGATGACCTAAGTAGAAATCTCATTGACCCACACGAATGGAAACTAGAAACCAAAATATTCAACCTCTTGAAGAACAAATGGGGGACCCGAGAGGTAGACCTGTTTGCCTCCCCTCAGAACTACCAATTGAACAATTTCTGCACCAGAACTCCCCACAGTCAAGCTTGGAAAGTGGATGCCATGTCCTTTACCTGGGAAAGCCTCTCAGTGTATGCCTTTGCCCCTTTGCGTCTCCTCTCGAAAGTTCTACTAAAGATCAAACAGGACAAGCCAAGAACAATGCTGATTGCATCAGACTGGCCACACCAGCACTGGTACCCCCTCTTGCGCAGTCTGACACTGCTACAGCCATGGCACCTGCCTCAGACCCCTTCCCTGCTGTCCCAGCAGGCGGGCCAGATTCTGCACCCTCAGCTTTAAACCCTGAACCTTGCAGCCTGGCTAATTCCATGAGCTCTCCTCTGGCATCCCTCAGTAAGCAGGTGTGGGATGCCATTCTGGAGGCAAGGAGGCCTAGTACCAGAAAATCCTATGCTGAAAAGTGGAAAAGATACTGCTCCTGGAGCCAGGCTCAGGGGATGGCCACAGTGGTGCCCAGCTTACCTCATATTCTATAGTACTTAACAGAGATGCTCCACAAGGGCCTATCCTTCTCGTCAATTAAGATTCATGCCTCTGCCATTTCAGCACATTGTAATACTGACCCACCCCTCTTCTCTCACCCCTTGCAAAAACAATTCCTTAGAGGGGCCAAAAATTTAAGACCCCCCCAGGAGAGCTCCCACTCCAGCCTGGGACCTTAACTTTGTACTGGAAAAGTTCACTCTTCCCCCCTTTAAGCCAGCTGCAACAGTAGAGTTGAAATTCCTTTCTTGGAAAACAGCCTTACTTCTAGCCATCACTTCAGCAAGAAGAGTGTCAGAATTACAGGCCCTCATGGCAGTGGAACCCTTCATTATCTTCCATACAGACAGGGTTACCCTCAGGACTAATCCTTCCTTTATGCCCAAGGTGGTGTCTTGTGTGGCCCTAAACCAGTCCATTCATTTGCCTACTTTTTTCCCTAGTCCACAAAACAAAGGTGAACGGATACTGCACTCTCTGGACGTGCACAGACAACTTAGATTTGGTTTGGACAGGACTAAGCCTCTCAGAAAATCTGACCAGCTGCTAGTTGGCTTTGTTGCAGGGGCAGAGGGGTAGGCCATTTCAATCCAAGCCATTTCCAAATGGATAGCCCATTGCATTTACTTCTGCTGCAAACACCATGGAAAACCTACCCCACAGGGAATAAGATCACATTCCACCAGGGCTGCATCTACCTCTATGGCATTTCTCAGAGAAGTCCCTACCAGGAACATACTGGAAGCTGCTACCTGGAGCTCTGTACATACCTTCACCAAGCATTTCCACCTGTCTATCTTTTCCAAATCCAGAGCTGGATTTGCCACAGCAGTCTTGCAGGGTTTAATAGCTGGCCCTTATGCTCTTTAACTACCTCCTCCCTTCCTTAGCTCTGGGAATCAACCCAAATGTGATGACTGCAACAGTGAAACACGAAGAACATAGTACAGTTGTGTACACTTACCATAAATGTAGATGTTCAAGTGTATTCACTGTCGTAGTCCTGGTTACCCTCCCTCCAGCCCCCTGACTTTTCTTGCCTCTACCTTTCCTTCTTGTTTGGTATATAGATATTTTTTCTTGTGTATTTGCTTTTTGATAGGGGTGTACCATACCTTATAATTGCTTCCTTTTGTGGGGGCACCTGACATCGGCTGCATGTTTTATACCCCTGGCGACCTGACATCATGGAAGAAGCAACAGCATCCGACGCAGAAATCTGAAGAGACTGGTGTTCAGGCTGGCTGAGGGCTACCTGCAGGCAGATAACTCAAATGTGATGACTGCAACAGTGAATACACTCGAACATCTATATTTATGGTTAAGTGTACACAACTGTACTTTCTTCTGATGAAGGTACTTTTATTAGAAAAGATGAGTTGAGCAACTTAGATCAGACTTGTCTTTACTTAACTCTTAACCAGCTATGAAATCTACTTAATCACAAACTCCTATTTCAGTCCATCTGTCCAGGAAAAAAATCACCTTATATAATAAACTGTTATTGACCCGACAATCTGACAAAGCCATTTCTAAAACTTGTAAATTAAAATGTGATAGCTCTTACTTTTGCTCCTCTGTTAAACTCATGATAAAAATTCTATGGTTAACTTTACTAATAAGCTAGCTCTCTCACTATTATCCAACTGTAAATATTCTCAATGTAATTGTTTTCCTATCTGCAGTTTATGATAGTACACAGTGCCTATTTCAGCCCTGCCAAGAAAGCTTAATTTTATAAAAACTCTAGGTCTTCTTTTAATGCATGTAACTGTGACTGTGCAGATCTTCTTCATAATTTATAGTTCTGTTCATTTGCTAAAATAGTATGGCACTCCCTAGCAGAAAAAAAAAATTCTAATTTGGTGTTTCCCAAGGTAATTTTAACCTGGCAATTTGCAGTTCTCCACTTACCACCACCTAATTTCGACCTGTTTAACTTAAAGGTCTTAATCATATTTTTTCTTTGTTAAATTCTCTGTAATTAAAAAATGAATAGATTGTCAGTCATTTTCATGGAAAGACTTCCAAACATTGGCAAAGAAACATTTGTAAGCATGTAAAGTTCTATCCTATCACTAGAAAACAACTTCTCTTTCTAAGGAAGAATGGTCAAAAATCTTGCACATAATTTGCTACATTTAATTCGATCTATTTTCTCTGTTTCCCTTATCTTTCTTCATTTCTATATTTACATCCATTGTAACATTTTTCTCTTTTTTTTGTATTTCCTCAGTCATCTCTCTACCTTTAATGTTATATTTATATATAGTTTAATGAAGGTTTCATATAGGTTAGTTAGAAGTTTGTTTATTGTTAGTCTTGTGTCAGCTTCACAATACAAATGTTCTTTATTGTTTTTTTGTAATTTTGGTTCTTAACAGAGTCATTTGACTGTTTTACAGTATCAGTTTCAAGGTTACTATATTTTATATTGTTAGCAAATACTTAAACAAAAAAACAGATGAATTCCTTGGTTAGGCTAGAAAGGCATTACAGGCAGTAAGTCCTCATACTCAAAAGCCTTTACAGAGTGGTATTACCTGTCAAATTATTCAAGGGGAAACAGGGTCTGATGATTCAGATTTTGACAGAGACAGGGCTTCTTCTCCTGATTCCCAAATCCATCTCCTGTATTGTGAGGAAAAGTTTACTTCACAGCCTGCTCGAGAGGTCTTTTCATTTAATTAGACCATTGTGAAGATGAATGAGGTATTTTTGTGAGAACAAATACATATTCCCCCTGAACTGTGGTGATATTATAATATACTAGAACTGGATATACTTCATTCCTCTCCCACCCCTGCTATACTGCAAGCCTGGAGAATGTGTTGAATCCTATGTGTACTCATTCTGATAGCAAGCTATCAGTCCTTAAATAGCAGATAAGCTGTATAAAGTACCTCAGGCTAATACATTTCTTTTTTTTCACCTTTGATCAGAGCCAACTTCCACTTCAAATGTGTCTCATTCTGGCAACAGACTGGTACTACCAACCCTTCACTTGGTGATAAGAAAGGTATAATGTTGGACCATACAGGCAAGAGAATGTTTTCATCTCCTACTTTAGCCTGCAGAATTCTGAATTACCAGGAATATATGTGGAAATGTATGCTACGTCATATGGATAGTCTGAGAGAACTGGCTTCTAATCTTCCTAAAGAAAAAAGCTCTTTTCTGTACTAAAACTGTTTCCACCCTTCTTAGGTATCTAAACATGCTTTTGAAGTGTGTGTATGATTGCGCAGATACTGCATCTTAGGTTACTGCTAGGTTACTGCTACTGCTAAATGTTGAGAAGATATGCTTAGTTGCTTAACTAAAAGTGTTATGATTTAAAGTCTGAAATCTTGGATTCAACTTCGTATAAGGAGGCATTGTTTTTTTCCTGCCAGCCAGGTTCTCAAACAATAAGATAAAAGAGGGAAATTAATTCAGGGAGTTTCTAAGATATTTCATCTACCCCAGTATAAATCTTGTAGGCCTTCCTCTTACACAGAAAAGTCATATATACAAAACTAGTTCTTTTCTGACAAACAAAATGAAAAAAAGAGATGGTCAGAGGGTAAGAACAATATAAAACAGGGGTCCTTTCAGAAAGAGGGACAGACTAACAGTGCAGAATAACTATGCCAGCATTCCTTGCCCTTTTCCCTCTTCCTTGGCTGATATCTGTACAGAGCTTTACCTATACTTGGCCCTCAACATTCCCCTTTGGCAAAATATTGTTTTGGATATCTGGGCATTAAAAGTGATGGAGAAGGGTTACAGATGGCCCTGGGTACAGAAGCCTCCTTTCAAGGGAATACTGTCCCACCCTCCAAACCAAGCATTTTTTTCCCTCACATTTTGTTCAGTCTTATACCCAGGAAGTCATAGATCCAGTGCCGTTAAGTCAAAGGGGAAAGGTGTCTATTTCAGAATGTTTCTTGTAAAAAAAGAAAAAGGCCTCTTGGAGACCAGTACTAGTTCTTTCATTTTTAAATAGTTACATGAAAGTTCCAAAATTTAAAATGTTGACCTTACAGAACCTTATTCCTCACAAGTTATTTGGCAATTCTAAACCTAAAAGGTGCTTACTACCATATTTCCATAGCCATAGACTTCAGGAAATTTCAAAAGTTCTCTGTTTTTGGGTCACATTATCAGTTCTCTGCCTTTCCCTTTGGTTTATCTACAGCTCCAAGGATATTCACAAAATGTCTAGCCCCAATTATAGCTTATTTTGGACTTAATGGCACTCACATATTTCCTTATTTAGATTACTTGCTTATGTTTGCAGTGCCTTTTTCCAGATGTCAAGAGGAATTAACATGGCTTATATATCTTTTTGACTAGTCTGGCTTTCAGATAAATATTGCAAAATCCTCTGTGATGCCCGTGCCCTGGCCCAGCAATCAAGGAGCCTCAATCCTCACCACTAACACCAGAGAGGGCATCTCATATAGGAGAAAGGATAACAAATACATGCAGTAAAGTGCAGTTTCCCTTAAGAGCACACAGAGATCACAGTCAGTCCGGGGCTGATCACTACCTTGCTCCCAAAGTCCCTAAAAAGACTCCCCACTGGCACAGCTATAGGGTCCAGATCTCAGCCTTGCTGGCAAGCCAGTACCCTCTCTGCCCAACCAGTGCTTCATGTCCCTGCCCAAGTAGCTGACACACACACACACACACACACACACACACACACACACACACACACACACACACACACACACACACTTTGAGATAAGTATTTATACAACTTTACAGACACTCCTGGGAAAGGCTGACACATATTCTCCAGCTGTGCCCCTATACGCAGAATATTTGGTAGTAATTACTGCCACCACCAGCTAATAATTATCAGCTACCCAAAGGCCCTTAAAAGGGTGTCCAATTATTACTGTGCAATATTATTATCCAATAGTAGTGTAACTTAAGCAATCAAGGCTTATTGGAAGGGCTTAGTACAGGATCACTTATAGCTTGCAATCTACTCTAGAGCTTAATTTATCTCTACATAAACCAGCCACAGTTGAAAAGGGTTTAAAAATATTTAATAATAAATACTAAAAACACAAGACAATACTACTACACCATAGTGCTATTCAAGAGTTCAGAGATCACACAGAAACTTAAAATAATTCCATAGTACAGTTCTGACATACCAGAAAAACACTTAGTCTAATCTTTTCTAATTTCCTAGCTATTGCTACAAGAAAACACACTTCTAAGATAACTTACTTAAGAGCATAGGCAGTGCTGAGTTAGATGTCCAAAATCAAAATGCTTCATAGTCTCTGGTTCTCACTGTTTAAATTGAAACTGCAGTTCTGCTAAACATTACATCATCTTTTACACCTTCCTGGTTCCCAGGCCACACAGAAACTGCATTTACATTCTTTTACACTTAGAGCAATAAAAGACATTCCACATGTAAATTCTGGTCATTAACTTTAGCCTTAAAACAATAGGCAGGAAGCCTTCATCTAGCTGGGCTGGAGCTGACATGTAAACATGAAAGGCAGTGATAAAATAAATTTAATTTCAAAGGACCAAGAAAGAGGTAAAGTGGCAAATATTGTTAAATGCAGCCAATCCCCCAGGATTAAATGAATGTATCCCCACTAAACCCTTATTACAGGTATGAATTGTTATGCAGAATCTCTATAATGACATGTATTGCTTGAACACATATTTTTAGAAGTTACTGAATAAATTTTTATTTTTTATTTTATATCATATACATTACCTTTAATCAAACAGAAAGCATAATTTAATACACAATATTTAGTTACAACAGTCTCCCACTAGATATATACATGCATTGTTATATCAAAAATTTTTAATACATTTTTATATAAACTTAGCAATGTATAATATGTATTATATAAATTCAGATATGTATACATTTTGCAATTAGTTCATTTTAACTATTTAATATTGATGTTTTATACTGCGGTGGCATTGTCGCCTCACAGTTAGACGTTGTCCTGTTCGATTCTCAGCTAGAGCGTCTTCTGTGTGGAGACATGCGTGAATGGGTGTACCTTCGTTGAAGGTTGTGCGTCAGGGATGGCAACTCGGCACCTAAAAGTCTACTGCCAATCATTAGCGGACCGGAGTTCCACTGTGGCGACCCCTAACTGGGAAAAGCCGAAAGACACAAACAAAATATTGATGTTTTATAAGTAAGCACACATTAGTTATATATGTTTTAGTGTAATTCATGAGCTTAGATATTAATTTAGACACTAGTTCTTTAATAAGTATTTATTTAAATTCAAATGTAATGCAGTCTTGATTGTGATTGGAAGAATGGATGTATGTAAATGAATGACTAGGAATGGGTATCTACTGACTAGTAGATGACAGCGCTCAACATTGGTGAAAAATAAAGAGATTTATGCTGAATACGGACTGTAGGGACGTGACACTTATTTTATCAGTGAGCTATTTTAACTATCTGTTTTGTGGCAATACTTGATTTGACTTGGGTAAGGTAAGCAGAATATCATCCGCAAATAGCGCTGTTTTAGAATTGCATTGATTATAAATGTTAATGCCTTTGATTTCTCGAGTATTTCTTATTGATGACACTAATATTTCTTTGACAAGCAAAAATAATATTGGGGATAAAGGACAACCTTGTTTTATGCCTTTGGTTATGGGGATGTACTTTGAAGTGAAGGGGCCGAATTTGACGTATGCCAAATTATCTTTATAAATAGCCTTTATCATGGAGATGAAAGATATTGGAAACGAGAATGCTTTTAGTGTTTCAAACAAAAATCCCAGTTTACAGAGTCAGATGCTTTTTCTATGTCTAGACTCACCAACAAGGCTTCTTCATTTTCTTTGTTTAAGAATTCTATTAGTGTTAATATTCTTTTGATATTATCATGAGTATGCCTTTAATGAATAAACCTGGTTTGGTCATTATGAAGTAAATGTGAAAGTGGAACCTTTATTTTGTCCACAAATATAGACATAAAGATTTTGTAGTCATTTAATAAGGAAATTGGTCTATACGATTTACATAGCTGCGAATCTTTGTTAGATTTAAGAATAGGGGTAATCAAGGAGTATCTCCAAGAGGGAGGGATCAAATTTTTAGTTTGTACTTCAACCTGAGTCTTATGAAGTAAAGATATAATTGAATCTGGGAAAAGCTTATAAATCTCTGCTATAATGCCATCTATGCCAGGAGCTTTGTTAGGTTTAAGGTTTTTGATTTTATTTTTGGTTTCATTTAGAGTTATTCATTTCTTGAGAGCTGTACTGAGATTTTCTGGGATGGCATTCAAATTTAAAATGAATAATTGTTGGGCTGTAACATTTTTGTTTATATTATCAGAGTTCTAATATATCTCCAAAATCAGAAACTGTCTTATTAGTACCTTCATGTACTAATTTTAAGATATTATTTGCCTTGGAATGTAAATTTACTCTTAATGACAAATTGTGCATGTGTTTGGGAGTAAGAGCATAACAGTTTAATTTATTTTTTTCTAGTGCTAAGTTTGTTTTGTGTGCCAGAATATCTAGATATTTCTTGTTTGCTGCATCTATTTAATTTTTTATTTTAGTTTAATTGTAATGACTTAGATCTCGAGGAGATTAATTGAGATTGTAGGTTTTGTAGTTCCAATTCCCATTCCTTAAGTTTTTCTTATACCAGACTATAGGTTTAGCATAAATATATGCTTTTAGAGCATCCCTAACCATAATAATGTTTATTTCAAAGTTATTTGCGTCTAAGAAGAAGTTTAATTTTGATAATAACCATGGTTTAAAGTCTTTTAGTTTGGCGATATAGGCAGGAATTCTAGTAATAATGTTTAGTTTTGTGAACTTTGTTTGTATAGCTAACATAAGACAATCATGGTCTGATAACGGACAAGGAAGGATAGTAAAGGATGTAAGCTTTAATTTTAAATCATTGGAGATAAGGACTTTATCTATTCTGGTTAGAGTTTTAAATCTATGATCAGTGTGTGCATAACAGAGTGATTTATTATTTTTAGAGTTATATGTGTCATACAGATTATGAGAATGTATCCATTTCTTAGGAATTTTAGTAGTGGATGTTAGTCTATCAGAATTATCTAATAAGCAGTTAAAATCACCCCTTAGAATCGGATTCCCTTTTGATATACTATCAGTAAGATTGAGATGTTGTTTAGCAGTTGAAGCACCCAGTCATGGGAACCAGCAAAGGTTAGCAAGCATCCAAATTCTATGATTGAGTATTAGAATAGTGATAGCTAGTAATCCCTTGGGATTTTCATGCTTATATAACATTTGAGGGCAGGTAATATTATTCTTCCATAGGATCATCACTCCTCTCCTTTTAGACTTAAGTGAAGCATGAGTTAGTATTGTATAGGTGTTTGGTTTCATCCTTTTCTGTATTTTTAAAATGTGTTTCCTGTAGGAATACTATTTGTGGTTTGTTTAAGTTAAGGTATCTCAAAAGGTTTGACCTCTTCTTTGAATTATTGATGCCATTTTTATTAACTGAAGCTAAAGACAAAGACATGGTGAGTTATAGGATTAATTTCTCCAATGGTCAGTAATAACTGGTTTTATTATCTCAAACCATTCAATAAAAAGTTGAGACTTCCAAACTTTGATTTGTTTAAGTGACATGTTTACAAGAATGATGTGAAGTATATTATAATCAGGTCTAAGTGCAGAAAGAAACAACAAAATGATCATATTAAAACACAGAGAAAGAAATAATGTAATTCCCCAACACATTCATGAAATTAAAAAAATCTCAGTTTGAAAGATGAGATAAAGTCAATCAAACTGCTTTCCCAAACCATTATGAACATATCTATCAGCTCTAAAATGTAGTAGTAAAGAGACTTGTGCTGTAAACATACAATTGTTTGAATAGTTTCCACATTGAACAGTTTCCACTAAGTTATTAAAACGTAGTGAAAAAAAGGAGAAACACACATATATTAGTAGCTTAAGTTACATTTGTAATACTGGATGTTGAGGTTCCTATCACTGACATGAATTACTATATGAGATCAAATGAGTTTAAAACAAGTACAAAATGTTTATCTAATAGCTAGAGTCAATAAAAATAAATAGTTTAATTATGTTATCCAAAAATAAACAGGTAAAAAGGAAGTTGGGTGCCCTTTTTAGGTTCATAGGTAGGTACTAGGCTATCGGCCCTGGGGCCTATATAAGCCTAGCCAAAAAAGTTCCCTGGCTTTCGCCACCCAAGAAAGTTATTTTCCGGTGTCCCTGTCTAGCAGAGCTACAGAAGTGATACCCAGAGTGAATTTCCTATTTCCCATCCAATTGTCGAGATTTTTCGTAAAGAGGGCTAATGAGGAGCTTTGGTTGACATGAATGGGTAGTCTGTTCCAGAGAATGGGAAGTCTCTGGGACAGGAATCTATCCCTGCAGCATGTTCTGTTTATTGTGGTGGCAAGGTTTAGGTCCCTGGAGCATGTGGCTCGGAGGGATTGGGGTTTCTTAAAGTGTAGCATGTCCAACAGATCTGGATTTGACATGGCGTTGTATGTTAGGCTGAGTTCGCCTCTGAATAGGTGATAAGTGATGGAGTAGAGCTGGCGTTGTTTGAGATGGTATGTATATGGCATCTGTTTGAGGCCAGTAATCCTCTTAGTGAGGTATTTCTGTGGCCTTTCTAGTTGTTGTAGATGTCTTGTGAGGTACATGCCAAATGGGGTGTTGTATTCTGTAATGGGTCTGATGAGGGATGAGTAGAGAGGAGCAGTGACCTCTTTTTTTGTAAAGGTGAACCCCTTTGTGATGAGGTGTGCCACATAGAAGAATTTCCTGACTACTGTGGCAATGTGATTATCAAAGGAGAGTCTACTGTCCACCTGTGTCCCAGGGTCTCTTATCACACTTTTGGTGTTTAGTAGGCTACTGCCTATGTGGTAGTTCATGGGTACAGTGTTTTTCCCAAAGGGGATGACAGTGCACTTCTTGACATTGAGCTTGAGGCCATGACTTTGACACCAAGCATCAGTCTCAGTGAGGCCCCTTTGTAGAAAGTCCACATCATTAGGCGATTCTATTATGGCACCTAGTTTGCAGTCGTCTGCGAACTTCATTAGCCAAAGACCTGCTGTATTAGCCTGGGCTTCTGAGAAGTAGATGCCAAACAGGAGAGGACCCAGGACTGAGCCCTGTGGTACTCCACTTGTCACTGGTCTGAAGTTGGATGTGGAGTTGGCTAATTTCACTGTGTGGGTTCTGTCAGTGAGCCAGTTGGCCACCCATCTTGTGACATAGGCATTTATGCCCAGTCTAGTGAGTTTATCTGTAATTCAAGAGTGGGGGATAGTGTCGAAAGCCTTGGCGAGGTCAAGATAGGTTGTGTGCACCACCTTACCCTCGTCCATGTCTCTGGTGACTGCTTCAAAGAAGTCAGTCAGGTTTAGGAGACATGACCTACATTTTACAAACCCAAACTAAATGGGGTCCAGAGTTTGGAGGTTACCTATGTCCTTGTTTATAAGCTCCAAGATGATACATTCCATGGCCTTGCAGGCCAGGCTTGTCAGGCTAATGGAGGGGTAGTTGTCCCTGGTGGCACTTCCTTTATGGAGTGGATACCCGTCGCTGTGCACCATTCAGTAGGAAGAAAGCCTGAAGTGAGGCTATGATTGAACATGGTACTTAGGTGGGGTGCCAGTTTGTTCTGTAGTTTGTGCAGAATGCAGCCTGGGATGTTGTCAGGTCTCATGGATGCTGTGTTCTTGGCTTTGAAGAGTGCAGTCTTTACTTGTGCAGCCGTGATTACAGGGGCTTTGCATTCTTCAGGTGATGTGATGGGCCCTTTGGGGGGTGAAGTTTGCACTGAACCTATATGCCAGGATGTTGGCAATATAAATTGGTTCTGTATATCTAGTGCCATTGCACTGTAGCTCAGAGAAGATATGAGTGTTGCCATTGAGATTCTTGACATAGCTGTAGAATGCTTTGTGGTTGTCTTTAGAATGAGTAGAAAACAGAAAAGGAGCGTAACACCATAGACATAAAACTGAAACTTTCATACAACAAAAACAAGAACAGGATAAGCGCTTTCAGCGTGTGCCTTCCTCAGATCCTGAAAACAATTCCTACACACAACTATTTAAGAACCAGCTAACCAATCTAGTTAAAAGGCAATTAAGCAATTAAAAAATGAGGCAATGAAACATAGCAACACTTACTCCCCATTTGTATAGTGCACTTGTAACAAAAACATGTTTTAAAATAACTTAGATCCAAGCTGAAAACAAAACTACATTTTGTTAAATACAATCAGCATAGCATATTAAAACTTATAGTAAATAAATAAAACACTGCTGTCATAACCATTACACAGCTTGTGAATCTGTTAAAAACTCAGAACTCATACTGTTAACATAGCAGGTTCACAACCATAATATTGAAGAAGCAACAGTCACAGCCTGATTAAAAAATGAGGCAATGAAACATAGCAATACTTACTCCCCATTTGCATAGTGCACTTGTAACAAAAACATGTTTTAAAATAACTTAGATCCAAGCTTAGAACAAAACTGCATTTTGTTAAAGACAATCAGAATAGCATGGTAAAACTTATAGTTAATACATAAAACACTGCTGTCATAACTATAACACAGCTTGTAAATCTGTTAAAAACCAGGGACAGCAATATCCTGGACCTGGTCATTACCAATATGGGCAACCAATGTTCCATGCCAGAGGTCAACTCCTCACTTGTTAGATTCGACCACAAGCTAATCACTCTAGACATAAATATCCCACCCCTATCCCCCCATTAAGGAAACCACCATAAAAAACTTTTCCAAAGCCAACTTCATGCTTCTTAAGACAGAAGAGGTAAGCTTCACGACACTCATACAGACAGAAAATAGAGGTATGACTGCTGAATCCTATATAAATGCACTGTACAAGCACATACATGAGTGCATAGATCATGCCATTCCCAACAGAACCAAGATGCTGTCCTCCAAAAAAATGAAGCTAATCTAGTAGTCCTCGCCCATAAACAAACTCTACAACAGAAGGAAGAAGCTGTTGCAAAAAGGAGGACAATCCCTTGATTGCAGGAACTCCCTGGTCAGACTCAGTAAGAAGCTGAGATACCTCATAAAATCCTCCAAAGCTAGTTACGAAAGTAAAATTGCCACTGATTCTAAAGACAGTACCAAAATCCAGTAGCACCACCAAGGAATGTTCCAGTACACAAATTAGAAGAAAACAAAAAAGGAGCTTAACACCATAGACATAAAACTGGAACTTTCATACAACAAAAACAAGAACAGGATAAGTGCTTTCGGCATGTGCCTTCCTCATATCCTGAAAACAATTCCTACACACAACTATTTAAGAACCAGCTAACCAATCTAGATAAAAGGCAATTAAGCAATTAAAAAATGAGGCAATGAAACATAGCAACACTTACCCCCCATTTACATAGTACACTTGTAATGAAAACATGTTTTAAAATAACTTAGATCCAAGCTGAAAACAAAACTACATTTTGTTAAATACAATCAACATAGCATATTAAAACTTATAGTAAATAAATAAAACACTGCTGTTATAACCATTACACAGCTTGTGAATCTGTTAAAAACTCAGAAATCATACTGTTAACATAGCAGGTTCACAACCATAATATTAAAGAAGCAACAGTCACAGCCTGATTAAAAATGAGGCAATGAAACATAGCAGTACTTACTCCCCATTTGCATAGTGCACTTGTAACAAAAACATGTTTTAAAATAACTTAGATCCAAGCTTAGAACAAAACTACATTTTGTTAAAGACAGTCAGTATAGCATGCTAAAACTTATAGTAAATAAATAAAACACTGCTGTCATAACTATAACACAGCTTATAAATCTGTTAAAACTCAGAGCTTGTAATGTTAACATATCAGGTTCACAACCATAATATTAAAGAAGCAACAGCCCCAGCCTGATATACAACAAACAAATAACTATTGTCATCGCATAAAAGTCTGATGAACACTCAGAATTCATAGTATGAACAAAATAGACAAAAAACTCACCCATTAATAATATACACTATGACTCCAAACTTAAAAGATGTCATGTTCACATCTCTGAAAGAAATGAAAGCATGTATAAACACCTCTTCTATAGAAAGTGTACAGAAGGAATATTACAAAGCTGACATGTGTAACAAAGATGGATAGGAAGTAAAAAATAAAAAATATATATTTAATGAGCTTCCTTAATAGCAAAAAGTCAATCTTTGTTCCTTCAGGAACGGTTTAAGTGGAACAATACCATTAAGCCCTGGGAAACAATCAGCCCTTAAGTCCATTATCCATTTAGATTTGTCCATTTCCGTTTGATTTGTTACATCCCCTTCTCATAGTTGGACGAACCATTGCAAGGACCATAAATCTAAATGTATAGGTGGCATTATC
This sequence comes from Protopterus annectens, assembly GCF_019279795.1. Classification (NCBI taxonomy): domain Eukaryota; kingdom Metazoa; phylum Chordata; order Ceratodontiformes; family Protopteridae; genus Protopterus; species Protopterus annectens. The sequence continues at coordinate 526,956,912 of NC_056733.1, forward strand.
TCGAATATGAGGATACAACGCATTCGTAATAACCTTAATGTGTATATCAGATTGGTGCTTAAAGATTTTTTCTTTTAGCATCCTATTCGTTTTGCCCACATAGAAACATGGGCAAAAAGTACAGGTAGCAGCATATACCACATTCTTACTATTACAGTTGGCATTTCCAAAAAACTGGTATGTCCTCCCTGTAACTGGATGTGTAAAAACATTATTGGTATTGATAACAGTACAGGCTTTACAACTGCCACATTTCTGTGTGCCAGAACATGTATGTTCATTCCTTTTGGCTTTGCAGCTTTTATTGCAGAGCAACCTCTTTAGATTTTTCTTGTTCTTAAAACTAAAATGAGGTGTAGTCCCTACTATTTCTTTCAGTCTATTGTCTGATGTTAACACAGGCCAGTATTTTTTGATTATTCCACATGTTGTAGAATTATCACTACTGTAAATAAGGCTGACCCTCATGGTCCCCTGCCCTACATTAGGGTGTATTCTATCATCTTTCATCACTTCACTTGTCATTCTGTTGATATACTGTTGAGAGTAGTAGGGTCTACCCTTATTCTTTCTCAGATCTTTTGCATGATCTATTGTTATTCCTTTTCTGACTGGCCTATAACCACGATCCTTGAAACCTTGTAACAGTTTATTGCTTTCCATGAGAAAGGTATCATCCTGAGTACAAAGCCTGGACATTCGAGTGACTTGGTTGTCAATCACATTGCAGAAAATATGCCTCGGGTGCATACTGGAAAAATGCACCATATGGTTCCTCCACATAGGTTTCCGATACAGCATAGTATTTATCCCTTCAATAGGATCCAATAGGATCTTGACATCCAGAAATTCAATATCTGTTCTGGACATCTTAACGTCGAATTTTAGAAACAAAGTAGTCTGTGTTAAAAAATCCACAAAATTTTGGACTTCTTCACTTCCAGCCCATAGAATCATAATGTCATCCACAAATCTATTATAGAGGAGCACATTCCCTTTGCATTAGTAGTTTACATTCAGTGCCCATAGCTCTTCCCACTGTGTCAACACAAGATTGGCATAGCTATTCATGCAGGGGGTACCCATAGCTACCCTCCACTTCTGCCAGTAGTAGCTATCTCCATAAACAAATACATTGTTCTCTAGCACCAATTCCAATAGGCTGCAGACAACATAAGAGTCTAAGTTCCTTTCTCTATACAAATCTCTTATGGCTTCAACACCATATGAGTTAGGAATTGATGTAAACAAACTATGAACATCCATAGTGACTAATAACAAATGGGAGAAGTCATAGATATTAGTAGTGGCTTCCTGTAAATGCTGTAAGAAATGTGCCGTATCTTTTACTATGTTCTTGTAATCACTCAATAGCTTTTTCAGCTCATTTTCCAAAAAGACTGAAAGGGGTTCCATTGACCATTCTCGGCCTGCCACTATGGGACACATGGGTGGTTTAGAGCTGTTTTTATGGATTTTTGGCTGTCCATTAATGATAGGTATGACAGGATGTTCAACTATGAAAAACTCATATAGTTCCTTTGTTATACTCCTGTTCATAAGCATCTCATAAAGTGAATCTTCTATCCTCCTTTTCATCACATCAACTTCTTTCTTCATAATTCTTAAGTACTTTGCTCGATCACTGAGCATATCCAACATACTTTCATTATAATCATCAGTACTCATCACCACCACAGCTCCTCCTTTGTCAGCTGGTCTAATAGTTATATCCTCTCTGGTTTGTAGTTTTTTTAAAGCATCCAGTTCTGTGGTCAAATTCTGATAGTGTTTACCTTTGCCATCTGTTCTAATTTTGGCTAGTTCTTGCTCATATAAGCGCATAAAAATCTCAACTGTAGGATGGCTTACTGGAATAAACTTGCTAGGCTTCCTAGGTGGTCTTTCAGAGTCATGATCTGATCTAACATTGGACCCAAAAATATGTTTTAATGTCAAATTACATCCAAAACACTTTATATCAGTCACAAACTCATGCAGATTTGAACGTAAAGCTGGTATAAAACTTAATCCTTTTTCAAGTAGAGTAACAAACTTTTTCAGAATACTATTCGAGATATTAACAACTAAGGAATTCATCACAGAACTTTCCTTCTCTTCCTTTCTCTGCTTGCAGGTCTGCCTACACGTGATGAAACGCGCCATGAAATGATAGTTAGAGCTGAGGTTCATCAAGTGAATGGAGCCCATACTGATATAAATGTAACAAATGGGAGTGTGTGTGCTCAAAATGATGATATAGAATGTTTGACTGAAGGAACCCTTGAGGTTCCCATGGAGCAAGTTAACAATACAACAAATGCTCCTAATCCTACTTGTATGAATGAATCATCCTCTATGCCCACTATACAGGCAGGAGTCATACCTAAGAAAGGATCGATGCGTCTACCTATTGAACAGCAACTTCCTTTTTTAATACATGTGAAGGAGCCACGTGTAGGCAGACCTGCAAGCAGAGAAAGGAAGAGAAGGAAAGTTCTGTGATGAATTCCTTAGTTGTTAATTTCTCAAATAGTATTCTGAAAAAAGAGTTTGTTACTCTACTTGAAAAAGGACTAAGTTTTATACCAGCTTTACGTTCACTGTTGCATGAATTTGTGACTGATATAAAGTGTTTTGGACGTAATGTGACATTAAAACATATTTTTGGGTGTAATGTTAGATCAGATCATGACTATGAAAGACCACCTAGGAAGCCTAGCATGTTTGTTCCAGTAAGCCATCCTACAGTTGAGATTTTTATGCGCTTATGTGAGCAAGAACTAGCCAAAATTAGAACAGATGGCAAAGGTAAACACTATCAGAATTTGACCAAAGAATTGGATGCTTTAAAAGAACTACAAACCAGAGAGGATATAACTATTAGACCAGCTGAGAAAGGAGGAGCTGTGGTGGTGATGAGTACTGATGATTATAATGAAAGTATGTTGGATATGCTCAGTGATCGAGCAACATACTTAAGAATTATGAAGAAAGAAGTTGATGTGATGAAAAGGAGGATAGAAGATGCACTTTATGAGATGCTTATGAACAGGAGTATAACAAAGGAACTATATGAGTTTTTCATAGTTGAACATCCTGTCATACCTATCATCAACAGACTGCCAAAAATCCATAAAAACAGCTCTAAACCACCCATGCGTCCCATAGTGGCAGGCCGAGGATGGTCAATGGAACCCTTTTCAGTCTTTCTGGAAAATGAGCTGAAAAAGCTATTGAGTGATTACAAGAACATAGTAAAAGATACGGCACAGTTCCTACAGCATTTACAGGAAGCCACTACTAACATCTATGACTTCTCCCATTTGTTATTAGTCACTATGGATGTTCATAGTTTGTGTACATCAATTCCTAACTCATATGGTGTTGAAACCATAAGAGATTTGTATAGAGAAAGGAAATTAGACTCTTATGTTGTCTGCAGCCTATTGGAACTGGTGCTAGAGAACAATTTATTTGTTTATGGAGATAGCTACTACTGGCAGAAGTGGGGGTAGCTATGGGTACCCCCTGTGCGAATAGCTATACCAATCTTATATTGGCCCGGTGGGAAGAGCTATGGGCACTGAATGTAAACTTCCAATGGAAAGGGAATGTGCTCTTCTATAATATATGTGTGGACGACATTATGATTCTGTGGGCTGGAAGTGAGAAAGAAGTCCAAAATTTTGTTTCTAAAATTTGATGTTAAGATATCCAGAACAGATATTGAATTTCTGGATGTCAAGATCCTATTGGATCCTATTGAAGGGATAAATACTATGCTGTATCGGAAACCTATGTGGAGGAACCATATGGTGCATTTTTCCAGTATGCACCTGAGGCATATTTTCCACAATGTGATTGACAACCAAGTCACTCAAGTGTCCAGGCTTTGTACTCAGGATGATACCTTTCTCATGGAAAGCAATAAACTGTTACAAGGTTTCAAGGATCGTGGTTATAGGCCAGTCAGAAAAGGAATACCAATAGATCTTGCAAAAGATCTGAGAAACAATAAGGGTAGACCCTACTACTCTCAACAGTATATCAATGGAATGACAAGTGAAGTGATGAAAGACGATAGAATACATCCTAATGTAGGGTAGAGGACCATGAGGGTCAGCCTTACTTACAGTAGTGATAATTCTACAATATGTGGAATAATCAAAAAATACTGGCCTGTGTTAACATCAGACAACACACTGAAAGAAATAGTAGGGACTACACCTCATTTTAGTTTTAAGAACAAGAAAAATCTAAAGAGGTTGCTCTGCAGTTAAAGCTACAAAGCCAAAATGAATGAACATACACGTTCTGGCACATGGAAAATGTGGCAGTTGTAAAGCCTGTACTGTTATCAATACCAATAATGTTTTTACACCTCCAGTTACAGGAAGGACATACCTTTTTTTTTGGAAATGCCAACTGTAATAGTAAGAATGTGGTATATGTTGCTACCTGTACTTTTTGCCCATGTTTCTATGTGGGCAAAACGAATAGGATGCAAAAGAAAGAATCTTTAAGCACCAATCTGATATACGTATTAAGGTTATTACGAATGCGTTGTATGCTCATATTCGAGATAATGCCACCCATACATTTAGATTTATGGTCCTTGCAGTGGTTCGTCCAACTATAAGAGAAGGGGATGTAACAAATCAAATGGAAATGGAAGAATCTAAATGGATAATGGACTTAAGGGCTGATTGTTTTCCAGGGCTTAATGGTGTTGTTCCACTTAAACCGTTCCTGAAGGAACGAAGATTGACTTTTTGCTATTAAGGAAGCTCATTAAATATATATTTTTTATTTTTTACTTCCTATCCGTCTTTGTTACAGATGTCAGCTTTGTAATATTCCTTCTGTACACTTTCTGTAGAATAGGTGTTTATGCATACTTTCATTTCTTTCAGAGATGTGAACATGACATCTTTTAAGTTTGGAGTCATAGTGTATTCTATTAATGGGTGAGTTTTTTGTCTGTTTTGTTCATAGTATGAATTCTGAGTGTTCATCAGACTTTTATGCGATAACAATAGTTAATTGTTTGTTCTATATCAGGATGGGACTGTTGCTTCTTTAATATTATGGTTGTGAACCTGATATGTTAACATTATGAGCTCTGAGTTTTAACAGTTTTACAAGCTGTGTTATAATTATGACCGCAGTGTTTTATTTATTTACTATAAGTTTTAGCATGCTATGCTGATTGTCTTTAACAAAATGTAGTTTTGTTCTAAGCTTGGATCTAAGTTATTTTAAAACATGATCTTAAGTAGGAGATTCATTTGTCTGCAACCTGTGGGTTACGGATCCGATATCGGATCCGAACCGGCATGGTTTACCAGCTATGGATCCGAGCTCTCAGCTCCTCCCCTCACCCATAATGCCCTGCTTTCCCTACATGACCTCAGATCTAGTTTGCCACGCTGGTGACCAGATTAGTGTTCTCGAGCTCTTCAGCTAAGTGGTGTTTTCACCCAGCCTGCTTCGGACAACCAGTCCTTCCATGGCAGAGGAGGACAGGGAGGACGCCGCCCTAGAGGCAGAGGGGCTCCCAGGAACTTCGGGTCCAGAGAACCCTTCTCTGAACGGCCCGCGCAGCAGCCCTGAAGGGTTGCCCGGCTGCTCCACTCTGGAGGCAGTCGGGGGACGTTTTTCAGAGCACCTGGCGGCATGGGAGTCCATAACATCAGACCGCTGCGTCCTCCAGATCATATCCAGAGGATACCATATTCCCTTTCGTCATTTGCCAAAATTGAAGTCCCTCCCCGACGTTCCACCCGGTCAGTGGGAGGCCGCTTTGGCAGAAATTGGCCATCTGCTAAAGAAAAGAGCCATCCAGCCCGTCCCCCCAGACCAGATCGGATCAGGGTTCTATCCAGGTTCTTTTTAGTGCCAAAAAAGACGGGGGATCTAAGACCAATTTTAGACCTTTCTCTTTTGAACCTGGCAGTTCCCAAGGAGAAATTCCGAATGGTTACGTTGCAGTCTATTCTCCCCTTCTGGGAGAAAACCACTGGATGTGCTCCATAGACCTCAAGGATGCGTACTACCATATACTAATGGACAGACGCTCCAGGAGGTTTCTCCGCTTCCGGCTGGGAGCCAGTCACTACCAATTCTGGGTCCTTCCCTTTGGTCTCACCACAGCCCCCAGGGTGTTCACCAAAGTATTAGCAGTGGTAGCGGCCCACCTGAGGCTTCAGGGGGTGCAGGTCTTTCCCTACCTGGACGACTGGCTCCTCACCGCCCCAACAAGGCATCTACTTCTCTTGGCGCGAGACTCCTTTCTCCATCTTGCTCCCCATCTGGGCATCACGATAAACACAAAAAAATCCAACCTAGCACCCACGCAGTTCATAGATGTTATAGGTGCCAGGTTAGACACGAGGAGATTGAGAGCCTTCCTCACTGCGGACAGAGTTCAAAACCTGCAGCTCCAGGTGCGGGCCATTCTCCACTCAAGCTCAGTTCCGGCGGAGTTGGTCCTGAGGGCCCTAGGGTCCATGGCGGCAGCGATAGTGCTTCTTCCTCTTGCCAGGTTCAATATGCGCATCCTTCAATGGACACTCCTAGTTCAGTGGTCGTATCTTGCTCTTCCTATGCATCATCCCATTGCGATCAGCAAGGCGTGCAGGCGGTCCCTCCTGTGGTGGCTACACTCTCCAGATCTCCACGGAGGCCGCCCTTTGTGCCTCTCCCCTCTCGCCACGGTGACCACGGACGCCTCCGCCTCGGGTGGGGGCATTTTGCGGGCCGGTCGGTCCAAGGCACGTGGAACGATTCAGAGACCTCACTGCATATCAATGTTCTAGAGATGAGAGCAGTGCTCTTAGCGTTGCTAGCACTTCAGGCCTTTCTTCCCTTGGGAACAATTGCGATTCAATCGGACAACATGTCGGTTGTCTGGTATTTCAACAAACAAGGGGGAATCAGGTCTTACCCTCTCTGTCGAGAAGCCATGAGAGTGTGGGAATGGGCAATCTCCACCAACCGCTTTCTCATAGCATAGGGTCGGTCCAACATTCTGGCGGACAAACTCAGTCGCACCATTCTCACCCCTTACGAGTGGTCCCTCAAAACTCAGGTAGCGGAACGCATCTTCGCATGGTGGGGAACCCCTTGTTGCGATCTTTTGCGTCTCCCTCAAACACCAAGTCGACAGTTTTTTCGCTCTAATACCTCCTCGCGGAGGTGCCCCAAGAGACGCTCTGGTGCATGCTTGGCCACCCAGTCTTCTGTATGCTTATCCCCCCTTGCCTCTGATGCTCCAAGTTCTTCAGAAAGCCTCTCGGTTGGGGTGCAGAATGATTCTCATTGCTCCATTTTGGCCTCGACAGATCTGGTTCCCTTTCCTAAGGTCTCACTCAGTGAATCCTCCTTGGATTCTAGATCCCATACGGATCTAATATCTCATCCATCCAACTTATCTCCTCGAATCTGGACAACCTGAAGCTGACCGCTTGGCTGCTCCAGTTCAACTCCTGATCAGGACTCGGTATTTAGTCCCCTGTTAAGGCCATCCTGGTGGCAGCTCATAAGCCATCCACTAGGAAAGTCTACCGCAGTAAGTGGAAAGCGGTTCTCCTTGTGGGCGGAGCGCAAAGCCTAAACCCTTCACAGTTCCTCTTCCGTTGGTACTTGACTTCTTAACCTCTCTTTTTAATGATGGTGCCAGCAGTTCCACGGTCAAAGTACAACTTGGCAATTTCTCATTATCATATTGGTCATGACTCCAGTCCTCTGATGTCTGCCAGATTGTGTAAGATTTTCCTAAAGGTACTTTCCTTCTCAGGCCCCTGTAAAGCAAGCGGTTCCTCCTTGGGACCTTTCTTTAGTCCTCCAGGCCTTGGCCGCCCCCCCCCCCCCGAACCGGCTGCTACGGTAGTTCTTAAATTTTTATCTTTCAAGGCCGCATTTTTAGTAGCCATTACTTGACCAAGAGAGTCTCAGAGCTTCAAGCATTATCAGCTAAGCCTCCTTACTTGGTCTTTCATCCGGACCATGTTTACCTCAGGACCAACCCGTCCTTTCTTCCTAAGGTAGCTTCTGAAGCAAACATTAATCAATCCATTAACCTCCCTGTTTTTTTTCCCAAATATCAAAACAAGGGTGAATACAAGCTTCATTCCTTAGATGTTCACAGGCAACTTAGATTTTATCTAAACAGGACGGCTGGTCATAGGCAATCCGACCAGTTGTTCATTTCCTTTGCAAAATTTAATTTGGGCAAGCCAATTTCTAAAGTCTCATTATCTCGCTGGATTTCACAATGTATCTTATTGGCTTATCAAGCTTCTGGAAGGCCCGCACCGGAGGGTGTACATGCCCATTCAACCCGGTCAGTCTCTACCTCGGCCGCCTTTAAGGCTAGGATTCCTCTAGATGACATTTGTGCAGCAGCCACTTGGGCTTCATCTCATACATTTATTTCCCACTACAAGTTGGATCTTACATCTAGGGGTAGAGCATCCTTTGGCTCCGCGGTGCTCCGGAATATCCTTCCATGATGGCCGCCCAAGGTTCAGGTGGCTGGGGACTCTGTCCCACAGGTTGCAGACAAATGAATCTCCTACTTCAGATTTAGAAGTTATGTACTCACCATAACGTTCCATCTGAGTAGGTGTATTCATTTGTCTGCAACCATCCCGCCCTCCTATCCACCTGGCCTTTTCAGTTTCCTGCATATGATGTGTTACCCTTTTCAGGGTGTTTATGCTGTTGGCAAACTCGATCTGAGGTCATGTAGGGAGAGCAGGGCATTATGGGTGAGGGGAGGAGCTGAGAGCTCGGATCCATAGCTGGTAAACCATGCCGGTTCGGATCCGATATCGGATCCGTAACCCACAGGTTGTAGACAAATGAATACACCTACTCAGATGGAACGTTATGGTGAATACATAACTTCTAATTTTTGTTACAAGTGCACTATGCAAATGGGGGGTAAGTATTGCTATGTTTCATTGCCTCATTTTGTAATCAGTCTGTGACTGTTGCTTCTTTAATATTATGGTTGTGAACCTGCTATGTTAACAGTATGAGTTCTGAGTTTTTAACAGATTCACAAGCTGTGTAATGGTTATGACAGCAGTGTTTTATTTATTTACTATAAGTTTTAATATGCTATGTTGATTGTATTTAACAAAATGTAGTTTTGTTTTCAGCTTGGATCTAAGTTATTTTAAAACATGTTTTCATTACAAGTGCACTATGTAAATGGGGGGTAAGTATTGCTATGTTTCATTGCCTCATTTTGTAATCAGGCTGTGACTGTTGCTTCTTTAATATTATGGTTGTGAACCTGCTATGTTAACAGTATGAGTTCTGAGTTTTTAACAGATTCACAAGCTGTGTAATGGTTATGACAGCAGTGTTTTATTTATTTACTATAAGTTTTAATATGCTATGTTGATTGTATTTAACAAAATGTAGTTTTGTTTTCAGCTTGGATCTAAGTTATTTTAAAACATGTTTTCATTACAAGTGCACTATGTAAATGGGGGGTAAGTGTTGCTATGTTTCATTGCCTCATTTTTTAATTGCTTAATTGCCTTTTATCTAGATTGGTTAGCTGGTTCTTAAATAGTTGTGTGTAGGAATTGTTTTCAGGATCTGAGGAAGGCACATGCCGAAAGCGCTTATCCTGTTCTTGTTTTTGTTGTATGAAAGTTCCAGTTTTATGTCTATGGTGTTACTCTCCTTTTTTGTTTTCTTCTAATTTGTGTACTGGAACATTCCTTGGTGGTGCTACTGGATTTTGGTACTGTCTTTAGAATCAGTAGCAATTTTACTTTCGTAACTAGCTTTGGAGGATTTTATGAGGTATCTCAGCTTCTTACTGAGACTGACCAGGGAGTTCCTGCAATCAGGGGATTGTCCTCTTTTTTGCAACAGCTTCTTCCTTCTGTTGTAGAGTTTGTTTATGGGCGGGGACCACTAGATTGGCTTCATTTTTTTTGGAGGATAGCGTCTTGGTTCTGTTGGGGATGGCACGATCTATGCACTCGTGTATGTACTTATACAATGCATTTGTATAGGATTCAGCAATCGTACATCTATTTTCTGTCTGTATGGGTGTCGTGAAGCTTACCACTTCTGTCTTAAGAAGCATGAATTTGGCTTTGGAGAAGTTTTTTTATGGTGGTTTCCTTAATGGGAGGATAGGGGTGGGATATTTATGTCTAGGGTGATTAGCTTGTGGTCGGATCTGACCAGCGAGGAGTTGGCCTCTGGTGTGGAACATCGGTTGCCCATATTGGTAATGACCAGGTCCAGGATATTGCTGCCCCTGGTGGGGGTATGGACAAGCTGATCCAGGGCATTGGAATTTATGAATTCCCAATCAGCTAAGTTGTAGATCTTTCTTTCATATATAGATATATCTCTATAATCCAAAATAAATATATATTTTCTCTCTTGTAAGACAGTTTTTCTTCTTGCATAGCTTCCTTACCCACCCCCCAAAAAAAACTTTTCTTCTCCTCACACCTTTGGAATCTTTCGTTGGTAGTGTAGATTGGTTAACTTGAGTAGTTTTGTGTTGTGGCATTACTGTTGTAGAATTATTATTATTTTTATTATTATTTTTTTTTCCTTCTTGTAACTTCAGGATTGAGGAGCACCTACCTTTATGCATAGTTGACAAGGCATCCTGATTTAAAAAATGCAGGGCCTGTGGCCACAAGATCCTTCTGAATGCCCATTTGAAATGTGTATACTTTGGGAGCTGCCCATCTGGATGAAGACTGTAGTATTTGTACTGCTTTTAGCCAGTGGGCTGTCATTGAACAGCATAACAAACGTATGCTGAAAGGACTTTCCCCAATTCCTGTGGGAGAACCATCCAAAGCTATGTATTCTGCTTCTAGAGCCTCCCCTTCTGCTAAAAAGTCTTCAGACAGACATAAAGGGGAGAAGAGTAGTGACAAATCCAGGGAAAAGAGCAAAGACTCAAGGAAGTATTCCCCTGACTGTTCCTCATTGTCATAGTCTTCTCTGGCTCTTTCCCCTAAGCTCTCTAAATCTTTGGCTCCAGTTCCTTCTTCGTATCTGATAGTTATAGGATCTCAAACTCCTCCTTTGCTGGAGCTGAGATTTTTGCTGGAACCAGTCTCCCATAGACTGCACTCTGCTTTTTTGTAGGAGAGACCAGCACATAGATCTACAAGACCTCCCCCTACTTCTTCCACTGTCGTATCAGTCTGGTCTACCAGAAACCTGACAGAAGCAGATGAGGATAGGATGATGAGGAAAATCCTCAGGATGCAAATTCAGTTGAGAGTTCTCCTAGCTCCGACCTCTCTTAGATCCGTGAGTTTCAGCCCTTCACCCTTGACTGCGGCTGCTCCTACTCTAATCTGCATTCTGGGTCCAGGAGTTTTGAATCCGAGCTTCTCCCAGGAATTATCTTTGTCAGATCTGAAGTCCCGGTTGACTCCCACTCTGATGACTTCTTTGTTCTGACAGGTTCCGAGTGCCTTAAATCCAGAAGGATCTTGGAGCCAAAGCATCAGTGCCAGTTCCAGGGGTTAGGGATCCACTCCAAAGTTATCAGAGCCTTCCCTTACTCGCTGAACTTTAGTGCTGAATAGCTCAGCTCCAATGTCTGTCCTCAAACATAGTCAATTCGATTCTCAGGTTCAGTCTAGTGTGGAAGCTTTGGCTCCTATTGGGGTGGTTCTGGGCTCTCCTTCAGCTTCTGCCTTCAAGGTGGTCAAGAGAGCTCTCTGCTTTTTTAGTGAGTTGACTTCCCTTCATTTCTTACCTCTGTCCATACCCAGCAAAAGGCCTTGGTCCTCATCCTGCTCTTCTTATCCCATTGGGATAGTTGGTTCCTCCAAGCCTTGAGACAGTCCACATTCTGGATCACCTCTGTCTTCTTTGTCCTCTCCAGAACATCCCACCATAGAAGCTCTTCAGAAGCATAAGTGCAAGAGAAGGCACATTAACTTCCCATGGAAGTCACTCAGCAAAGACACAGCTTTCAATGAAGGGGAAAGGTCCCCTAGATCTCCACATCAGGATTTATCATTCAGGGAGTTCCTTGAACTTTTGAGACAGAAAGGCAGTTGGTCATCCAAAGCCACCTCCCAAGAGGAATCATTGCTTCTCAAGGCCTTCAAATCCTGGTTAGATAATTCTTGGGTGGTCCCTCCTGCAAAGAGATTGTAGATCTAATCTCTCAGCAGGCATGAAAAGAGATGGATGTGGCAGAAGCTATTTTATGCAAACCTGATAAGTTTCTTTTTGCACCAAAGGATCACCAACATTAGCGCAAAGACCTGGTGGTGGATACCAAGGTACTAGCAACAGCCATCAAAAAGGAGATGGCTAAAAATAACTCATCTGTTCATCCTTCTAATGAGGAACCTATAGCACTGGAAAGCTTTGGGAAGTGAGTTTACTCTTCAGCTGCCTTCTGTTTGAGAGCACTGATCTGGCACATATGACAACATTTTGGATAGATGTGAGTAAGGATCTCTGCAAATTTCTCTCTCTATCTCTCTGTCTTTCTGCCCATGTCTGCAGAGGGAACAGAAACTTTGGACTCACAGCTGGCCACCTTACAGTCCTTGTCAAACACCTCCATCTGTCTGATCTCCTTCGCAACTTAAGGTGTCTCAAGAGCCACAGGTGCAGGCATTACCATAAGGAGGTATGCTTGGATGCGCTCGTGTGACTTTGTGGAGCCTTTAAAAATGTCCTTGGTAAATGCCCATTTTGATGATTTGACTCTCTTTAGACCAAAAGTCAAGGACATGCTCTTTAGAACTGAACAAGATGAGAAAACCCTTTCTACAGTAGTGATATGTTTTGCTGACCCCCCCCCCCCCCCCAGAGATCCTTCTCTAGAAACCAGAAGGGGTTTCAGAAACTGTGGTTCTAGAAGTCTCCAGGCTTCTACCTTGGCACTTGTGGAGATAGAGCCCCCCCCCCCCGCTGCACAAGGGGGAATTATAATGGTGGACATCACCCACATGGCAATGGAGGCCTGCAGAATCAAGGTTTCAGAGGGCCATTCTCTGAGTGGCCTTATCAGAGCTCCTGAACAGTTGCCCAACTGCTGCTCTCTGGAAACTGTCAGGGGGGCTGTTGTCTCTGCACTCAAGCTTAGAAATCTATCATTGTATATGTCTGGGTGCAGAAGATTATAGCCGGAGGCTACTCTATTCCATTTCTTTACTTCTCTCTGTCACCGAACAAACTCCCCAACATTCCACCCTTTCAAAGAAAAGCAGCCAGTATAGAAATAAAAAAGCTATTAGACAAGCGAGTTGTCCAGAAGGTCCCACTGCAAAAACACAGATCCTGAACTAACTCAAAATTCTTTCTAGTGCCAAAAAAGAATGGGGACCTCAAGTAGAGTTGCCACCTTTTAACAAGGCCAAAGTGTGATGTGGGGGTGTGGCCAATATGACACTGGCCACACACCCCACCATGACATCACCAGAGGTGTTAAAGGATATGCAGTATTACAGTTATGGATACAACATTGTGACATTACAGCATACTGAAAACTCAAACCATTTAAATGACGTGAACTATTACTGCAAAAACACACATTGCTCAGTTGTAACAGTAAATAAACTTTAAAGGAATTAAAAACACACTACTCATTAAACAGACTTGTTTATTTAAAAAGTTAAAAATTCATAAACCAACCATGACTATTCAGAAAGAAAACTTAAAAAATCTACATACCACATAAAAGCCAAGTATAAAATTAAGACTTTTTATTGTCAATTAAAGCTAAAGCAAAGAAAAAACACAAAACTACATACTGTACCCTAGTACTACATACTGCACACTAGCAAATTAATGCTAAACAAAGATAAACACAAAATTACAAACTGCACCCCAGTACTTTATACTGCACACTAGTACACTAAATCACTTTTTTTAAAAAGTGTATTTTAATTTGATTTTATGGCTTGAAGAACGGCCCGATTTGAAACAATATTTGAGTAAAAGTCACAACATTTCATCCAGTAATTTACAGTCATTATTAGTTCGGCTTTTAACAAGTCCGCACTACATCGGTTTCGCACATCTGTCCATTTACCTTTCACCAAAGAAAAAACTCTTTCTTCAAATACGTTTGAGGTTGGTATAGATAAAATCCTAGCAATTACCAGATATAGTGTAGTCAGTTCAGGCCCTTCTTTGAAAAGCTTCAGCCACTTCTCTCCTGGGGTCAAGCTTGTGTTACATAACAGTTCGAGAAAGGGCCTAATTGCCAAGTAGTCCCTAAAAAGATAATCTTCATCTACATCCTGCAGACTCAGGGCAGTGGTCACATTAAGTAAGTCACTGAAAGCAAAGGGCTCATTTAGAGATAATTTAGATAGTGTAAACAAGTAGTTGCTTTCAGTATAATCAAACCACTGTTCCAGGTTTTTCACTGCTGTCTCCAAGAACACAATGAAGTCTCTTTTCAGTTTGTTAGCAGAAGTGCTATCTAATGTGCTCATAAGTGCCCTAAGTGTCCCTCCAAAGAAAGTACCTTCAGCTCTTGCCTGCAGTTTTTGCTTCAGAGAGACCATTACACAAAAGGTTTCCATGGCAGTAAGTGCTGATTTTTCTAATGTACTTATATGTTCATTAAAATCAACAAGAACAGCACAGAGAAAGTGCAAATAGTATTGGGGCAGCATAGGCAATTCATTCTCACCATGTTCATTAGCTGAAAAGTACTGCCATATCTGCTGGGGGGGGTCTCCTCTTCTCCCTGGGAGAGGAAATAGGACTGGAGCACTGGGAGATTTTTCACTACTCTTTCAATGGCTGGGAGTAGTGACAGCCACCTTGTTGGCACATGTCTTAACAGACTCTCAAATACCATGCCACAAAACTCAAAGAAGTCTTCCAAGTCTCTGGTCCTTGTGGCAGAACCTGAGAAGTGGCTGAAAAGTTTCATTACAAATACTTCCACATCGTACGGTAGTTGTGCTGCAGCTTTTTCGGCTGCATTGTGGATGATGTGGGAACACAGTTAGCCTTCTGGAGTGATGGGCACTTTTCTTTTAATCTGGTATACACACCAGATTTCTTCCCATAGTTCACACTGGCGTTATCAGCCCCATAAGCTGAAATGCTGTTCCAGGGCAAGGAGTGCCTTTCCATAATGTTGGAAATTTGCTGTGAAATAGCCTGTGCAGATTCATCAGGGTCTTCATAGAAGTCCAAAAGGCCATTCACCACCCCTTCTTCTTTAGAAAAATACCTTGCAAGTGGAAATAATTGTACATTCCCCTTGTTGGAAGCATCTGATGAAATTGCAAATAAAGTGCCTGGTTTTTGAAGGTCATGCAGGAGGCATTCCAATGAGTGTGGTTCCAAAACATTTTCGACTATGGCTTCAGCCTTGGTTCTTCCACAAGATAGTTTCTTTGCAGTGTCTGGATCACTGTACAACTGGCTGGCCAACTTTACTGCACAGTCCAAGCTGTTATAGGAAATGTGCTTAACAGCATGGAACACCTCAGAGGCTTCTGCTGCAATGATCCTAAGTTCTGGTCCTTCAAAGTTTGCATTCCTTGCCCACTTTGTCATCAGGTGAGTGGATTTAGCTTGAAGAATAGCAGTCTTATGTTGTTCAGTTGCCTCATGTCATGCGACATCATTTCTTCCACTGTGGGTCACTAGAAATTCTCTCTTGCAGTACCTGCAGAACGCTTTGACATCACTGCATCTCTCGATCCAGTTGAATTCTGTTTTCCAAACATCCTGCCACTTGCACATTCTCTTGCTGCTGGTTGACTGTGATGAAGCTGTTGCTCTCTTCATGCTAGAATCTGTACTTACCTGATATGCAACATATTTACCAAAACTGTTTTAGTAGAGTGCAGTAACATATTGGTGCACAGCACAAATGAACTGGCTCAAAAAACATTGGCACACGAAAGAACTGGCTTGAAAAACATTGGCACGCAAAAGAACTGGCTTGAAAAACATTGGCCCACAAAAGAACTGGCTCAAAAAACATTGGCATGCAAAAGAACTGGCTCGAAAAACATTGGCACGCAAAAGAACTGGCTCAAAAAACATTGGCACACAAAAGAACTGGCTCGAAAAACATTGGCATGTGAAAGAACTGGCTTAAAAAACATTGGCATGGGAAAGAACTGGCTTGATAAACATTGGCATGGGAAAGAACTGGCTTAAAAAACATTGGCATGGGAAAGAACTGGCTTGAAAAACATTGGCACTTGAAAGAACTGGCTTGAAAAACATTGTCATGTGAAAGAACTGGCTTGAAAAATATTGGCATGTGAAAAAAATGGCTTGAAAAACAGTGGCACTCAAAAAAATGGCTTGAAAAACAGTGGCACTTGAAAACACTGGCTTGAAAAATATTGGCACTCAAAAGAACTGGCTCAAAAAACATTGGCATGCGAAAGAACCGAGGAATGGAGCAGAAAAGAGTTATTACAAACAGTTTGAAAAAGTTCAAATAGTAAATGAGGTAATGTAGGGGGCATTTTGGCTATTGAAAACTAACATTAACACAGCTCGTAGAAAATTAAATGCATTATTTTTACCACCGAACATGCCCACCTCACCCCACCCCTCAAGAAAAAAAAGTCAACAACTTTCACTGAACCAAAAAAAACACTAAAATGAATGAGAATGCACAGTGGATACCATAGACCTGATTTAGCTTTTGACCACAGCAGTTAAAATAAATGTATGGCACTAATTTACACAGCATAATGATCTATTAACGAACATGCCCAACAGCAGCACTGGTTGTAATCGGATTATAGTGAGAACAGTACATTGTAAGTTTATTGAAGACATCACTAAAACACAAAATACAAACTTTGCTACTTATAAAAGCAAACTACCCTGTAGCAACGGCATGGTTTAGAACAATCTCAAATACACTTCATTATCTTCTGAGCATGCATCCACAAAAAAAATAAAAATAAAGAGGAAAAAAGTCTGTAAATATTTTAACTTTTAAAAATGCTTCTTGCAAGAGAAGTAAAATAAACTACAATGTACAGCGGACTCCATGGGCTCCTTTTACCTCAAAACATAGCAATTAAGAGTAATTTACCCAACACAGCGAAGCAATAAACAGGCCCAAGTAAAAGCAGAACACCCATATTCACATTACAAGCAAAGCAGGACATTTTAACCTTTTTAAAAATGCATAAAAAATTAAATGCACACATTTACAAGTATAAATTAAAACAATCTTGAAACAGCTTTGGCAAGTTGGCAACATGTACCTACTAGAATAATAAATGCACTACATTAACTGTTAACATTCCCCCTCAAAAGGTAGACTTGTACCACCACATACACATTGATTTGCAAGAACTAACAGGAAAAATTACCCAAACAGTATATCCTAACTTCCCGAAAACAGCATTAAATTGCTCACATTTCCACACAAAAAAGTGCAAACTATGCTCGAACATTTTCTATCTGCAAACAGAAAATACCCAGAAAAAGCTATGACAATAGAAATACATCACACTAAGTTTATATTTCACTGCCCCCCACCAGAAATAAACAACTTCTATACACGCAGTTCAGCCTTTTAAAAGTAATGCTTCCAAATCATATCCCCAAGAACAATAACAATTACATATACATACAGGTTTTATACCTTTAAGAACTACTACTCAAAAATCTCAAAATAACCACTGCACAGATTTAAATACTGCGTACTGCACCTCCATCTACCTCTAAACATTAAAAAATTAAACCACAATATATTCCCATTTTAAACTACTCAAAAATCTCAAAATAACCACTGCACAGATTTAAATACTGCATACTATATCCTCATCTACCTCTAAACATTAAAAACTTAAATAAACCACAATATTCCCATTTTAAATAACTAAAGCCACAAAATACTATGTTATGTACTTACCACTATCACAGCTTTTGCTGGGCTAGCTTGCTTCCTTCCTGCTGGAATGGCTAGTTGGATAACTGGCTCTGTCTGCTCAAATGGCTGGGCTGGCTGGCAGGCTCCCTTGCTGGCTAGCAGGCTCTCTTGTAGGCTGGCTTCTTTGCTGGCTTGCTGGCTTCTTTGCTGGCTGGCTGGCTTCAGAAACTTCATATCTTTTTTTCCTTCGCAGCTGTAGAGCACTAAAACAAAACTGCTGTACAGCTGCAACCTTTATTGGGCTCTTCTAGGTAAATCCCCGCCCCCTCCAATTCCTGCAGCCAATTACTGTTTGAATTACACCACCCGGACCTAGCAGGGAATCCCTCTAACTGCAGATCCGGGTTGGTGACATAGCCGCATTGCTCTGGAAACCGGAAGTATTTTCGGCTTTTCCACAGCAATTCGTGAGCACGAAAAGGGGAAAACAGGACTTTTAAAGTCCCACTGTTGGCAAATGCGGGAAGCGGGATGAGAGGGCTCAACCTGTGAGTGTCCCGCTGACAACAGGATGGGTGGCAACCATAACTTCAAGCCAATTTTGAACCCCAGTCATTTCAATTAATATGTCAGACACAGAAAGTTCTGGATAGTCAAAATCCATTCTTTCTCTGTTGAAGAAGAACTGGATGTGCTTGGTACACAGGATGCGTACTACCATGTTTGATGGACAGGCAATTCAGAGGGTTTCTCTGCTTCCATCTGGGAGCCAGTATATTTCAGTTCTGCCTCACTGCAGCCCCCTGGGTTTTCACCAAGTGTATGGCAGTGGGTGCAGCTCACCTTAGACTGCAAGAGTTCCTGGTATTCCCTTACCTAGATGACTGGATAATTACTGTTCCATCCAGGCCTCTTCTTGTTTGGACCAAGGACTGCCTGCTCCATCTTTTGCTTTCAGCTGGGTATCACAGTAAATCTGGAAAAGTTTCAGCTTCTCCCAGTACAGGCATTGGAATTCATAAGTGCTTATTTAGATACCACAATCCAGTTGCAAGGCTTCCAGGAAACAGTCTGTCCACCCTGTGAAACCAAGCAGTAAAGGTTCTATCTTGTTAAAAGCCACCAGCCAGAGTAATTCTGCAGCTTCTGGCATTGATGGCAGCCTCCATCACTCTTGTTCCTCTGGCCAGATATTATATGAGAGTTCTGCAGTGGACACTTGTGGTGCAGTGGTCCATCAGGTACCAGCCCACGAGTTTTTGTATTCATTTGACAGGTATTTGTAGAACACATACAAGGTGGTAGATTCATTCTTCCATGTTATCCCAAGGCTGTCCAGTTGTTTTCCCCCCACCAAAGCCAAGGTGACCATGGACACTTTCCAGCTAAGGTTGAGGAAAGACAATCCAAGGCATGTGATCTTCTGAGGTGAGTCTTCATATCAATTTGTTAGGGATGAAGGCAGTTTTCCTAGTGTTGCAGGCTGTTTCAGGATGTCCTTCCTCTCGGGATGATTTCTAATCCAGACATGTCAGTACTCTGGTATATCAACAAACAGGGGGGGACATTCCAACCCATCATGTTGAGAAACGATATGAGTGATATCTTGCAATCACTTTCTGATAGCAACATATATACTGGGGAAGTCCAGTGAAGTTCAATGTCCTGGTAGGCAGGTTGAGCAGATGTATCCTTCCATCTCACAAATTGTCTCTCAACGTGACAGTGGGGAAACTAGCCATACTGTGATCCTTTTGCCTCTCCCCACAACACCAAGTGCATCAGGCTGCTTGCCCTGACTTCCTGGAGGGGAAGTCACCAAGGGATGCTCTGACACACATTCTGTCTGCATTTCCCCTACTCCTCTGATTCCAGACTTCCTACAGAAATCATCAGAAGTGAAGATCTTGGTCATCAACATTGTACCTTTCTGGCCTAGACATGTGTGGTTTATCTTTCTCTGGCCTCATTTGGTTCACCCTATTTGGGTTCTGAATCCTAATCCAGATTTCCTCTCTCTTATCTGGAATGCTTCACATCAGACATTCAGGCCCTCAAGTTAACTGCTTGGTTTGTCTACTTCCAATGATGGCTAGTCAGTTTAGGTTGTCTTCCCAAGTAATTCGCATTCTTACATCTTCCCAGATATCATCTGCTAGAAATATTTACAAAAGTAAGTGAAAAAGATTTTCTGTTTGGGCCTCCCAGTGGAATCTGGATCCTTTTTTGACTCCTGTCCCTGTAATGTTAGACTTCCTAGCATCTATTTCCATGCTGGGGCCAGTTATTTTATGAATAAGGTCCAGTTAATGGCTATTTCAAATTTTCATGTTGGAGAAAATCAGGCTACTTTAGCTTCTCTTAAATTAGCCAAAGCTTTTCTGAGGGGCGAAAAAAATCCAGCACCCTGAGCATGAGTAGCAATCATAAAGTTTATTATGAACCAGACCGGTTTCAGCAACTAGCTTTCTTCAGTGGCTGATTTTAAAACATCACAATGAGTCATATATATATATAGGAAATATAAATTAGGTGACCTGACATCACTTCCTGTATACTCACAATATAGCCACAAAAAATAGAAAATGAGAATTAAATTGATATTTGACAGTAAATATGTCCCAAAAATAAAACATTTACTTATACTTGAAAAATATATTATTTAACTACAACCATCCATGATAAAATAATGTGGAATACCATGTAAATGCTAGTAAATATAATGACAAGCATTCAAAATATATAATTAATGACCAAAAAATGAGCAACAAATCTTTTAAACATGGTACAATTGTTAATATAATGTGATGAATAACACTGAGTAAATTATTGTAGTTTATCATTAAGACCTGGTGGGAATAAGCCACCTAATTTCACTATCCATTTGGTTTCTTTGTTATCCAATATTTTGTGCCATCCTGTTTTGTACATTCTGTTGCCGACAATTCTGTCAATACTAATAAAGGAAAAATGGGCCGTTTTGTGTATAATGGAATTTTTATATAATGCATTGGTTGGCCTGGCATTTCTAATATCCCCTAAATGTTCAGAAATGCAAATACGAAACTGTCTGGATGTTTGTCCTATATAGAAGGCCCTGCATGTGCATGTAGCTAAATAAATCACCCAGTCCGTGCTGCAATTGGCAAAATGTTGAATATCATAAATCTTGCCTGTGTTTTTGCTAGTGAATTCTTTGGTTGTAAAAACAAATTTGCAAAAGACACAATGACCACAAGGGTGACAACCTGTTAGTTTGTCCCCTAAAATGGTGGTCTGAATCTTGGAAACTTCCAAGGAAGTGATTTTTTTAAAATGCGAAAAATATGATCCCAGGGTTTTACCTTTCCTGTAAGAGAAAAGACATCTGTCATCTAGCCATTTTGCTAGATGTTTGTTATTGGTTAGTATGTTCCAGTGATGATTAATTATGTCTTGTAGTTGATAGGTGTTTCTACCAAAGGTGGTAACTAATCTCGGTGTCTGATCAGGTGATTGAACAGCCTTAGGTTTGTAACATAAGAGGGAATCCCTGGACAAGTTGGCAGTCATGCCAACTGCTGAGTAAATGTCTGAAATATGATAACCCCTCTGTGTAAATCTGTTGGAAAGATCATCCTGACAACATTTAAGATCATGGTTCGATGAACAAATTCTCTTAATCCTAATGAACTGTGATTTGGGAATGTTCTTGATGATATGTTTGGGATGTAAACTAGAAGCATGTAGTAAGCTGTTATATTGTGGATATTTCCTGTGTACTGTGGTACATGGTGTATTATCTACTTCTCGAGAAAGGTGTACATCCAAGAAATCCATTCTTGTGTATCATAATTGACTGTAAATCAACACCCCATTTGTTGCTGTTCAAATATTCAACAAATTCTTGGAGATACTCGATTCCTCCTTTCCAAACTAGCCAGCAATCGTCAAGATAGCGTCTCCAGATATCCATATCTGGCAGATATAGGTTGTACAATTCGTTGTATATAATTTGATCTTCCACATATCCCATGAAGAGATCTGCATAAATGGGTGCGAAAGACGCACCCATCGCAGTACCCTGTATCTGCCAGTAACAATTGCCTTTGAAATAGAACACGTTTTTGGTAAGAACCATGCAAATCAATAGGGTGTTAAATCCAGGACTGTAAATATTAATCTTCTGTAACCAATATTCAAGTGCTGTTAACCCTGCCCAATGTGGTATACTGGTATATAATGATGTAACGTCTAAAGTGCACATCATCCAGTGCTCTTCGAGCTGTGATTCAGAAACAATCTGAAGAAACTCCGTAGTGTCCTGTAATCTGGCTCTAATATAACGTAACAAAGGTTGGAGATATTGAGTAAGAAAGGCAGACAGAGGTTCCGTGAATGAACCAATACCTGACATTATAGGTCTCCCTGGAGGGGTAGAATATGATTTGTGAATTTTGGGGAGTAAATACAGGTATTGCTTGGCTGGATCCTGGACAGTAAGATGAAATTTGGATTTAGTACTGATGATGCCTTCATCAACCGCGAGTTGCAAAAAATCATCAATTTATTTTTTGAAATTGGACGTGGGGTCAATGGGCATCTGTAAATAATGCTGAGTGTTGGACACTTGTCTTAATCCTTCAGCCCAGTAATAACTGGAATTCATCACCACAATGGCCCCACCCTTGTCCGCAGGAAGAATGGTAATATCAGTGTTGTTTTTCAGGTTTATAAGAGCCTGTTGTTCATTGATGTTTAGATTGTTTCTGATAATGTATCCAGTACCTAACTGCTGATGTAAGTCCTTTATAACTGCATTCTGAAATATGGCTACATGTTTGTCCATCGGAGGACAAAACTTGGATGGTAGAAATTTGAATTCAGTAGATCTTTGAATGGAATCCTGCTCATCAAAAAAAATTTTTAGATGTTATGTGATCCTATCTCACCTACATTCTGTACTGATGGGTTCGGAGCCGATCCTCGGCTCCGACTCGCCACACTATACTATAGAGCGAAGTCTCTTATTGGCTGAGCTATTCCACATCCCAGGATGCACCACCACTGCTTCCCCAGATCTCGTTTGCCACTTTACAGCAAAGACATGGTCTCAGACTTGGCTGAGCTAAGTTATTTCTTCTAAAATTTCTGTCAGAAATTTTTGATTAATCTACCCAAAAGCTGTTTTAACAGCTATCGTTGTTGTGTGACTGATTTTTAGTGAAATTTTGTGGTAAATTTGTTCTTTTTTTTTTTTTTGAGGGAAAGGATCCCGTTTAAGTTAGAGGGGCCTTGCCCTCGCGCGTGATTGAGATATTAGTGTGAGTCTTGTAGTGTCAGTTGGTCAAGTAATCCCGTTTCTGTTAGAGGGGTCTTGTCCTTATTTACATTTTTTCTTAACAAAGTTTTGGAAAAAGTTTCTCTTTTGGTTGTCGTGTTTGTGTGTCAGTATGTCGAAAGAGCACAGACCATCTGGGTTCAAGAAATGCTCTAAATGCAGCTACAAAATGTCCATAACGGACGATCACTCGTGTGTGTATTGTTTAGGCCCTAAACATCTTCAGGAGTCATGCAGCATTTGTCACGCTTTTTCCTCCCGAGTCCTCCAAGAGAGGAAAAACAAATTGATTCTAAAAGGGCTTATTACACCTTCTTTTGAGGAGGCTTTATCTTCTTCCTCTTCACCTTCGAAGAAAAAGAAATCGTCGGCTCCGACCAGCCTGTTGGAACCGGCCACAAAGAAATCTCGGCAGGCTTCTCCATCGGCTCCACGGACTTCGGAGCCGAGGGCGGAACGGTCTGCCTTGATGCCTCCAGCCTCGACTCCTCTGGCTTCGGAGCCGACGGCTAGAGCTTCGAGAGGCGGGTCACCTTCATCAGCTCCACTGTCTTCGGAGACGGTGAGAGTTGCCCGCTCAGACTCTTCCCCTTCGGCACCGAAGTCCACTTCAGCTCCGAGGGAAATTGCAATGGTTGTGGAGTCTCCCTCGGCACCGATATTTATCGAGACGATTCGGAGCCGGTCCCCCAGTCCTTCGGAACCGGTGGAGAAGTCGACTCGAACTCGTTCAATCTCTTCTCGGTCTTCGAGGATGTCGGATTCGGACATAGACAGGGTACTTCAAAGGCTGTTTCAGTCTGCAGTCTTCCAAAAGTTGGTTTCGGCTCCGGCCCATTCGGCTCCGGAGCCGATTGCCCACCCTGTTGTCTTGGTTCATCCTCCAACAGCCTCGGCACCATTGGAGCCGGTGCTGGTGGAGCCGGTGGAGGTTTTCGGGTCGGCTCCGACCCTTACTCCAACCCCGCCCTTCGGGTCGGAGTTCGGTACACAGACCTCCTCGGTCGGCCCCGGGGGTGACGCTTCGGGACCGATGTTTTCGGTTCCGAGCCTCCCTCTTGGTGTGTCGGCTACGGGAGTGCCATCTGCTGTTGTGGCCTCGGGGGTCGGACCTTCCCAGGACTCTGGGGGTCCTGCCTTCAGGGCCATGAGGAGTGCTTTGGCCAAATCCTCTTTGGCCACCTCCACCGTCTCACCGGCACCTTCCCTTGGCACGGAGACTGGTTCCTTTGTTGTCCCCCTGTCTCAAGACAGCAGAGCCCTGGGGCCTGAGGTCACCCCCATCAGGGGTTCCCCCCTTCCTGGAGGTCCCTCCGAAGCATCTTCGGAGGAACCCCCAAGGAAGAGACAGTGCAAGAGGAAGCACGTCGACTCCCCTGAAGAGTCTCTCACCTCGGACACCGACCTCGATGATGCAGAGGGGTCCCCCAAGTCGTCCTCGGATGATGTCTCCTTTGCGGACATTTTGGAAATCCTGAAGCAACGAGGCGACTGGCAGTCCAAACCCCCTTCTGCTGAGGAGTCGGTATTCCTCAAGGCCTTCGGGGCTCAGCCCTCTGCCTCCTGGGTGTCTCCGCCCTTCGATGAGCTTCTGCATTTGATCTCTTGAAGGATGTGGGAGCACCCAGATTCTGTGGAACCGGTGCCAGCTTGCCCCAATAAATTTCTGTCAGCCCCCCCCGAAAAGGAATTTCTCTCCAAAGGTGTGGCTGTAGATGCCCTGGTGGTGGCATCTGCTACCCAACAAGATGTGGCAGAGGCGTCTACGTCCATCCATCCTCCTAATAAAGAGTCTAGGAGCATGGATCGACGGAAGCGCACTTACTTCAGCAGCCTTTACTTTAAGGTCTCTGAATTATCTGACGCACTTCACCAGACTTCAGAGGGATCTGGTCAAGGAACTTTCAGATACCCTCTCCGGTAACCTACCTGAGCAGTTGGCCCAGACGGTTAGCTCTCAGCTGGCTACCTTATCATCATTATCGAACTCGTCCATGAGGCTCATTTCGTATGCAGCCGAGGGGGCGAGTAGAGCGGCGGGAACAGGTGTTGCTCTACGGAGACAAGCCTGGCTTCGCTTGTGTCACTTTGTGGAAGCCTTCAAGTCTTCCTTTGCCGACGCTCCCTTCGATGGGTCCTCTCTGTTTGGACCCAAGGTAAAGGACACCTTGACTTGCTGTGAACAAGAGGGTAAGACCTTGACTGCCGTAGGGGCACGGTTTTCCACTCCCTTCAGGCCTTATCCCAAGGCTAGAAGAGGGGGGAAAATGTGGTTCTGTAAATCTCAAAAGACTTACTCCTCACAGCAGGGCAATCCCACTTCTAGAGGCAGAGGAGGGGGAAATTTTTCAGGAAGACGCCGTCCCAGAGGTGGCGGAGGCCCCCGCAACACTGGAGACCGCGAGTCCTTTCGTGGCTCCTCAACCTTCCAGCATCCCTGAAGGATTGCCCGACTGTGCAGCTCCGGAGCCAGTCAGGGGTCGTTTTTTGAAGCACCTAAAGGCCTGGGAGAGTATCACTCAGGACCGATGGGTGCTCTGAATCATCGCCGGAGGTTACACCATCCCCTTTTCTCACCCCCCCACCATCTCGAGAAATCCCGGACCCGCCACCCAGTCAACGGGATCTCGCAGCCATCGAAATCTCAAAGCTGCTTCAAAAAGGAGTCATCCAACCGGTCCCCGTAGGCCAGACCGGATTAGGGACTTACTCAAGATTCTTTTTGGTGCCAGAAAAGACCGGGGACTTGAGGCCCATTTTGGATCTCAGTAAGCTAAATCGATCTGTCAAGAAGTCCAAGTTCCGGATGGTCACCTTACAATCCATTCTCCCGCTGCTGGAGAAGGGTGTTTGGATGTGCTCCATAGATCGCAAGGACGCCTATTATCACATCCTGATAGATCAGGCATCCAGGAGACACTTGCGCTTCAGCCTGGGAGACAGTCAATTACCAGTTCCGTGCACTGCCCTTTGGTCTCACCACAGCCCCCAGGGTGTTCACCAAATGTTTGGCGGTGGTGACTGCTCACCTGAGAAGTCTAGGATTCCAGGTGTTTCCATACCTAGACGACTGGCTCCTAACTGCCACCTCCAGGCGTCTACTCTTACAAAACCTAGCAGCCACTATATCTCTAGGCAACTCCCTAGGAATCACCTTCAATTGGGCAAAGTCTGTGTTGCTGCCATCTCAGCGCATACGGTTTATCGGAGTAGAGATAGACTCAAAGCAAATGGGTCTATCTTCCTACAGAGAGGATAGAAACATTACAGTCTCAAGTTCGAGCCTTGCTCCTCAAACGCCGAGCCCCAGCCAGGATGGTCCTACAACTGTTAGGTTCCATGTCGGCCACCGTTCTCCTAGTCCCCTTGGCAAGGTTACATATGAGGATTCTTCAGTGGCTCCTGTCAGTCCAGTGGTCTTATCAGGATCTCCCTCTCAGTCACCTCATTCTGATCACAGAGACGTGCAAACAGGACCTTCGTTGGTGGCTTCTTTCCTCCAACCTAGATCAGGGGCGACCCTTTGTTCCACCACCTCCAGTGGCCACCTTGACTACGGACGCCTCCCAGACGGGGTGGGGGGGTCATTACCTGGGCAGGTTGGTCCAAGGCAAGTGGCATTCCGACGAGAGTCTCCTCCACATCAACATTCTAGAAATGAGGGTGGGGCTTCTATCGCTGCAAGCACTACACGATTTCCTTCCCCCGGGCATGATTGCCATTCAGTCCGACAACATGTCAGTAGTCTGGTACCTGAACAAGCAGGGAGGGACCAGATCCTACCCCCTTTGCAGAGAGGCCATGAAAGTATGGGATTGGGCGATTGCAACCAAACGTTTTCTGGTAGCAACACACATTCCAGGGAGATCCAATGTGATAGCCGACAGACTGAGCAGAACTATTCTCTCCCCTCACGAGTGGTCTCTGAACGACAGAGTGGCAACTCAGATTTTCAGAAGATGGGGAACTCCTTGTTGTGACCTTTTCGCAACCCCCCTCAACACGAAATGCCAACAGTTCTTCTCTCTCACCCCAGTTCCGGGGGAGATTACCAAGGACGCCCTAGTCCAAGCTTGGCCCACCGGCCTGCTGTACACCTTTCCACCGGTTCCCCTTCTTCCCAAGGTGATCCAGAAGGCGATTCGCTTGGAGAGCAAGATGATTTTAGTTGCCCCATACTGGCCTCGTCAAGTCTGGTTTCCATTTCTTCGGAAATATGCACTGGACGGTCTATGGTTCCTGGACCAGGTTCCGGACCTCTTGATCCATCAGTCGGGACAGCATCATCAGTCCCTCCACTCGTTGAGATTAACAGCTTGGCTCCTACTCTTCCGAACATAGTCAGGAACCATGCTTTGGACCCAGAAGTCATACATATCTTGTCCTCGGCCCACAAGACTTCTACTAAGAAAATGTATAACAGCAAATGGAAGAGATTTGCTATTTGGGCCCAACTCCGGGGATTAGATCCCATAACTGTTCCGGTGTCAGAGGTTCTGAAGTTTTTAGCTTCTCTGTTCAATCAAGGTTCTTTGGTCTCTACCATCAAGGTTCAATTGGCAGCTATTTCCAATTTTCATGAGAGCATAGACCCACCTTTGATGAGCAACAAGTTGTGTAAAGCCTTCATGAAAGGTGCTGGGCTGCTACGGCCCCCAATTTCTCATCCCGCTCCACCGTGGGACCTTAATGTGGTGTTAGGTGCTTTGACCTCTTCCCCCTTCGAACCGGCAGCAACTTGTGACTTTAAATTTCTTTCTTGGAAGACTTCTTTCTTGGTTGCAATTACATCAGCCAGAAGAGTTTCGGAACTTCAAGCCCTATGTGTCAAACCACCATACCTGGTTTTTCACAAGGATAGAGTATCCCTCAGACCGAATCCATCCTTTATTCCTAAGGTTTGTTCTAGTTTTTGTCTGCAACAGTCATTGGAACTTCCAGTTTTCTTCCCAAAGTACTTAAACAGAGCGGAATACATCTTCCACACATTGGATGTTCACAGACAATTGTGTTTCTATTTAGATAGGATGCACCAAACACGGAAAACAGATCAGTTGTTTGTGTCCTTTTCGGACAATAAATTGGGCAAAGCCGTCACGAAAGTCACTATTGCCAAGTGGATCAGAGACTGTATCAGTCATACTTACTCCATTTCTAATAAAGAGCTTACAACTACAGTGAAAGCTCATTCTACAAGGGCTATGGCTACTTCGGCAGCCTTTCATTCTAAGCTTGCCATTATTGACATTTGTGCTGCGGCTACGTGGTCTTCTCCTCACACCTTAATTTCTCATTATAAATTGGACGTGGCATCTCAGGGGGCGAGCTGCCTTCGGTTCCACAGTTCTCAGGAGTATTTTCCGGTGAGCCACCCAGGAATCAGGTGCTAGGGACGCTGTCCCATCAGTACAGAATGTAGGTGAGATAGGATCACATAACATCTTTTAGTTATGTACTTACCATAACTTTAGATGTTTGGGATCCATCTCGCCTACATTCCTAATAACCCACCCTCCTTCCCCCTGCCTTGGAGATCAGAAGAGACCGGACGGTTCGAGTTCAGCCGTTTCATCTTGAAACATCTGGCAATATTATATCAGCAGTCTATGTGTGTGTGCATGTGTGCGGACAAACAAGATCTGGGGAAGCAGTGGTGGTGCATCCTGGGATGTGGAATAGCTCAGCCAATAAGAGACTTCGCTTTATAGTATAGCGTGCCGAGTCGGAGCCGAGGATCGGCTCCGAACCCATCAGTACAGAATGTAGGCGAGATGGATCCCAAACATCTAAAGTTATGGTAAGGACATAACTAAAAGATTTAACTTTCTGCAGAAATTCATAACATCAAATACAAAAGTACTTTCATCAACCAAAAAGCCAGGAATAAAACCAAGTCCTTTATTTAACAAATGTTCTTCCACTGGTGTTATTACATAGTCAGAAATGTTATGCACATTTAAAGTGTTGGTGTTCATTTGACTATTGACAAGAACAGTTCTTCCAATGTTTTATGCTTGCGTCCTCCCCTGTGTCTACGCCTAAAGGGTGACCCATGTTACATACTCTTTTGGGAGTGGGTGAATCTGACAATTGAATGGATTCGGTATTCGTGGTGGACGATTCATCCCCTGAACTCCTGCTGGGTGATGTACCCCTCTTAAGAATGGATCTGGGCCATTTTTTACGTGTATATGTGAAATTCTTTGTACCCTCTGCAAATCGACTCTTTATGAAGCTCAAAGGGTTTCCCCCTTTGATAATCCTCCATATCTCTTGAAAATTTCTTTAATTTCTTTTCTTTAAGAATTTTTTTCAGAGGCAGACAATTCTTTGGGTAGTTTATTCAACAATCCAGAAAAGTTGGGTTGACTCTCATATGATTCAATCCCATAGATATGTATATCATCTTTATCTGCGCATAGTCCTTGTACCATATTATTGAGATCCATGACAATAAATTGTGTATGTTAAAGCCAAATGTGATGTATTCAATATCCAATCCAGAGATATCCACCTGATCTATATGATGGCTGTAAAGATCCAACTAAACTCAAAAAATTGTAGACCCCCAAAAAAATTCTATGAAGAAAAGGTCAATAAACTGATCCAAAATTGAGGGGCTGTTGTGAAGCAGAGAGACAAAGAAGACTCACTAAAAAACCCCACAAAAATGGTGTGATCCTATAGCCAAATTGTCTAAGCTCAAATGTCCAATACTGAAGTACTTGGAGCCCAATATCATCAGAATCCAAAAACTTAATGTACATGGAGTAATGAACATACCAGTGTTAATAGAAATAATAAATGGAATGAATAAACTCTAAAAAGAGGATTCATAAGACAACAAACAATCTGTTCCTGTAATGTATGTTTGACAAATAATGCTGTAATAATCAATTCCAGTGTTTAAATGTCATAAACCCATCCACATAGATATGGACTGGCTTAAAAACAACATAGAGATAAAAGAAAATGTGATCATATGTCACCATCTACAGTTTTCTACTGATTAGTTTGAGAAGACTGTAACAATAATTATGTACTTCAGTAGAAAAAAAAGGGATTAATAACACTTTTAGATAGAGACAACAGGATACTCCCTGATTTAAAGAAGTCAAAATGACCTGTTTGCAGTAATAATGTAACCAAGTATAAATATGAGTCCAATAAATTGTTCAGTCAAAGGTATGTGACAACTGATACAGACTGAAAATCCACGAACCATAGGTACACATAATATGGGTAAACTAACCTTGTTCAATAGGGATGTTAAAAATGAGAAAGATGGACAGACGTCTCCAACAAAATAAATGGATAAACCTGTTGTATATTCTTGCAGTGCATTGTTAACAGAGTGTCTTTCTCATAAAATATGATATCATAGTTCTCCCCACATTGTTGTGCATCAACTTGAGAATACAATGTAGAAACTAAGTATCAAAAGAAAATGTCACACCTTACAATCTAAAAATGCCTTGCTAAATTGTTGATAAAACATGTGATACTAATTGTGGCAATGATTGTATGTCTGGGTGTTGATAGACAAAAAAGATGGAACCCACTATCTGTGAAACAAATTCCACATATACAAGGTGAATTCGTAATTATCTGTTCCTCAGTAGTATGGCCAATGCTATTTGCCTAGAATAACCTATTCACTAACATGAAAACACTAGATGGAGCATTCATCAAAGCATAAAGTAAAACATGCAAATGTGATGAAATGTTGAACTTGGCAAAATTGCATTAATAAAGAAAAACATAAAAATTAACAAAAATCCAAAATGCAAGACTGTGATCTGAACTGCTACTATTGAACGATGAACAAACTAAATATTAAATGCTGCAGCCAAAACGTTTGAAGTCCATATAAGATATCTATATATATATATATATATATATATATATATAGATATATATATATATATATATATATATATAGCATACACCCTTATGCAATATTAGAACAGATGTCTAGGACCCATTATGAATTTCCGAATGGAAAAAGCTGGAACACCTCATTTTGACAAATATTTTAAAAATAGAATTACTAATGTGTCAAAAAAAGATTATATGTTGAACAGTACTTGTGTCCTTGAAGCTTGATGACCACAATTAACCGATGGCCAGGAAACAATGATCGTTGATCCAAGAAGAATAGTTAATGCATAAATAACAACAATGTGGTATCACACTGCTAGTCCCAAAACTTTTCTTGGCCCTTTCCTGTTAGTTCCATTTCGTAAAACAAGCCTGGCAATAGCAGCTAAGCCCAAACACAAAATGGTGTCCAGATGAAGCGCGGATGCTGAAAAACAGGAAATAAACGCAATAAAGTCAGAGATTATTCATAACTCTGACTCAAAAGTTAGTGAACTCTGCCAAACAAAGTTAAATGATTTAAATGTACCTGCAGCCGGACTAGGCACCAAATGCCCTCCGAAATGGTTGACGAATGTTAGTAGCCAAAAAACTCAAGCACTATACATGCACCAAAATGCTGAATAAATCCAAATGGTGGCCAAAAAAGTTCAAAACCGCTCGTTCCCATGAAAAGCAATACACCCTTATGCAACTTGAATATTTATCAACGAATGGTACTGGTATAAATCCAAAACTCGGAAGGAAAGAATCCCCACCACGAACACCGAATCCACTGTCAAACCTGCTACTCCTCAGACACCAACAGCCAGCAAAAAATCACATGAGTACAAAGCAGGCTAGCAAGTACGGTAGATGCACGGATGAACCAAACTTGATTAAAAGCGAAAAAAATCCAGCACCCTGAGCATGAGTCGCAAACATAAAGTTTATTATGAACCAGACCGGTTTCAGCAACTAGCCTTCTTCAGTGGCTGATTTTAAAACATCACAATGAGTCATATATAGGTTCATAGGTTTATACTAGGCTATCTGCCCCAAGGCATTTATAAGCCTAGCCCGAATTTTTGTGGCTTACGCCACCCCTTATATGAAAAAATACTGTACCCATTAGTTTGTTGTGCCTCTGTCCAGCAGTGACACAGAGATGATTCCCGGGGTAAACCTATGATCTCCCATCCACAGGTCAAGATTTCTCTTGAACAGAGCCAGCGAGGTGCTCTGCCTCACATGGACCGGGACTCTATTCCACAGCATAGGGAGTCTCTGAGTGATAAATCTATCCCTCCAGCATGTCCTATTTATATCCGTGCTAAGGTTTAATTCGCTTGCTCTAGTGGTTTTGGTGGATTTGGATTTTTTTGAGGTGGAGCATGTCCATTAATTCTGGGTTGGACATGGCCTTGTATGTCAGGCGGTATGCGACTGAATAGAGCTGGAGTTTCTTCAATCTGGCAGCATATGACAGATTTTGGAGTCCCTTTATCCTTTTGGTGAGAAACTTTTGGGGTCTCTCCAATTGCTGCAGATGTCGGGCGAGATGCATCCCGAATGGGGCATTGTACTCGATCATTGGTCTGATAAGTGAAGAGTACAGGGAACAATGACCTCACTAGATCTGGATGTGAATCCCTTCATGATCAGGTGGGCAATGTAGAAGGTCTTTCTAACCACTTTAGCAACGTGAGTGTCAAAAGAAAGGCCACTGTCAACCTGGGTCCCCAGGTCCCTGATAACCTCTTCTGTGCTTAGTGGATTGCCACCTATATGGTAGCTTGGGGTTACCTTGTTTTTCCCGAAGGGTATGACTATACATTTTTTGGCATTTAACTTCAGGCCATGGCTCTGGCACCAGCTATCTGTTTCCGTGAGTCCCTTCTGAAGGATATCCGTGTCCGATGCACTTTCCACTATGGCGCCCAGTTTGCAGTCGTCTGCAAACTTTGTCAGCCAAAGACCTCCCATGTTGGCCAGTACTTCTGAGAAGTAGATGCCGAACAATAGGGGGCCAAGGACCGAGCCCTGTGGGACACCACTTGTGACTGGCTTGGAGTCTGACATAGCGCCAGCAACTCTAACCCTGTGGGTTCTGTCCTTAAGCCAGTTTGCAACCCATCTTGTGACATATTGGTTTACATTTAAGCTGGTAAGTTTTTTTACAATACCCGAGTGGGGTATTGTGTCGAAAGCCTTTGCAAGGTCAAATTAGGCTGTATGGACTGCCTTTCCCTCATCAATGGCCTTGGTGACTGTTTCGAAGAAGTCGACCAAGTTCAAAAGGCATGATCTTCCCTTGACGAAGCCAAACTGGGTCGGGTCCAATGTCTGCAAGTCCCCTATAACATTGTTTATGAGCTCCATTATGATCCTCTCCATAGCTTTGCAGACTAGACTTGTTAAGCTTATAGGGCGGTAATTACCAGGGTCCGTAGAGGCACCACCTTTGTGGAGTGGGACCACAGTTGCCATACGCCACTCCTTGGGCACGTATCCTGAGGTAAGGCTGAGATTAAACAGCTGCCTTATGTGCGGGTTTAATTCCTCATTTAGCTCGTGTAGCACACAGCCGGAGACACCATCCGGTCCCATTGATGCTGTGTTTTTAGCTTTAGAGAGAGCAGCTTTCACCTGCGCATTTGAGATGTCTGGGAGGCTACACTGCTGGGATAGTTATCTCTCCTTTAGGGGAGGGGTGAAGTTTGCACTGAACCTGTCTGCCAGTATGTTGGCAATGTCTGTGGGTTCAGTGATTTTTGTATCATTTTGGACTAATTCTGAGCATATCTGGGAGTTTCCACCCAGGTTCCTAACATAGCTGAAAAAGGCCTTATGATTGTCCTTTGAATCCATGACAATTTTTCTCTCAAAATTGGCCTTAGTTGATTTTATGAGTGCTCGTACTTTTTTACTAATAATGATCAGGGGTGACTTCCCTTTTATGGATTTTGTTCTATCATGTAATAGCTTTCTCCTCTTATTGTAAAGTTTGTTAATGGCTGGGGTCCACCAGACTGGACATTTGCCCTTTGTGGAAAGAGTCTTGGTTTTATTTGGGATTGCCTGATCCATGCAGTCCTGGAGGTGTTCATAGAAGGCATTTGTAAGGGCTTCCGCAGCTTGGGTTGTGGTTTCCACTGTCTCAGGGGCCTTGAAGGATACCACACCAGTCTTGAGTAGTGTGAAGTTTGCTTTAGAGAAGTTCTTCACTGTGGTCTTTTTGTTTGGGGTGGGGCGGGATGTGGATTTCCAGTGAGATTAGTTTATGATCAGATCTCACCAATGAGGGATATACTTCCGGTGTGGAGCATTTTGTCCCCATGTTTGTGATAATGAGATCTAGTATATTTTCTCCTCTCATGGGAACAGTGACTAGCTGTTCCATGGCATTTGAATTTATGAACTCCAGGAACCGTTGGGCTAGAAAGTTAGGGCTTGAGTAATGTTCCCAGTCTATATTCGGGTAGTTGAAGTCACCCAATATGATGGTGTTTGGAGATACATTTATACCCTCCAGTGTCTTCAGGAAGGTTGTGTGGTGTTCCTGAGTTTGAGAGGGTGGCCTGTAGCATGCTACAATTTGTAGAGCAGTTTTGCCTATGGTTAGTTGCACCTGGATGGTTTCCGAAGCTTCGTGCGTTGCCACCAACCTGGAGGTGTGGGTATCCTTTATGAATATGGATACACCCCCTCCTTTTGTGGTGTGGTCCGGGTTTTGGGGCCGGAATGCATGATATGAGGTAAAACCTAATAGTGCCGGGGTGCTCTCAGGAGCCTTGAACCAGGTTTCAGTTACAGCACAGATATCGATGTTCTCCATACTGAGAAGGGCCTCGAGTGCATGCATTTTGAGATTTAGACTTCTGGCATTGAGCAGCATTACCCTCAGTTTCTTCCCATTTTTGTTTTCTAGGGTGGTAGGTTTAGAATTTGAGCCTTGCCTAAAAAAGGCACTATAGGGGTGGCAAGAGCCTTAGCCAATATCCGGAATCCCAGGGGTGACAGGTGCAAGCCGTCCCTTGAAAAGCAGCGTGGCTTGTCAAGCATGTCATCCCAGGCAGACAGACACTGGATCCCCTTTGAATGACACCAGACATTAAGCCAATTGTTAAAGCTGATCATCTTGTCTCTATATTGTGGCATCATTCTTGGTGAAGGAAGGATACTGCTCAGGGTTAGGGTCATACCTGCCTGGGCTACATAATCAGAGAGCTCCTCTATGTCTCTTTTCATGTAGTCCAGGGAGGTACGTCTCAGGTCGTTCACACCAGCATGGACAATGACTGTGTCATATTTGTACTTGCCGTGGAGTGACCCGAGTGCTTGTGTTATGTTATGTGCCCGATAGGCAGCTTACTGTGACCCTCTCCTTGTTCAGCCTGGTGAGTGGGACGTCAGTGTGTCTGACTATGGAGTCACCTATGACAAGTATGTTTGGTGTTGTATTTGGCTTTAAGGGCTGTGACTGCTTTGCACACTGCTTTTGTGGTTTATGTGTTGCTTGTGGGGTGTCTTGAGGTAGCAGTTGTTTGGGTGTCTGCTTTGGAGGCCTCTGCTGTTTAGGTAAATTTTTACTCAGAGCCTCCGAGTATGTCTTTGTGTGTTTATGTGTTTGATTCAGTGGTGTGGTAGCATTATGTGAGGCTGGTTTTGTGGTGTGTGTAGTTGCCTTCTCCTCCTGTCTGGTCTTGCCAGTCCTGAGTTGAGAGAGCTCAGCCTCCAGTTTGGCTAAATAGCTGCATCTCTCGCAAGTATTTGTGTTATGTGGGAGGAGGAAATATAAATTAGGTGACCTGACATCACTTCCTGTATACTCACAATATAGCCACAAAAAATAGAAAATGAGAATTAAATTGATATTTGACAGTAAATATGTCCCAAAAATAAAACATTTACTTATACTTGAAAAATATATTATTTAACTACAACCATCCATGATAAAATAATGTGGAATACCATGTAAATGCTAGTAAATATAATGACAAGCATTCAAAATATATAATTAATGACCAAAAAATGACCAAAAAATCTTTAAAACATTTCCTGAGGGGCACCTTCCTTCATAGACTCCTTCTTAGGGACCCTAGTTCTTCTTGGGATGTGCCCATTTTCTTCCGGTTTTAACACAGACACCCTTTGAGTCTGCTGCCAGGGTGGATATCCAACGTTTGACTTGGAAAACTATTTTTCTAGTAGCAATAACTTTAGCTCAGAGAGTATCAGAACTACAAGCTTTGTCCTGCAAACTTCTTTATATCATTTTACACAAAGATATGGTATCCTTGTGGACCAATCCATCCATTGTTCCTAAGGTAGCTTCTGAAACCTCATTGAACAAATGCATGAATTTACTGGGTTTCTTTCTGAATTTTTGCAGTAAAGGAGAATATGTGCTTCACTTGCTGGATTTACATTGCCAACTTCATTTGTACCTCCATTGTACCAAATCCTTCAGGAATACAGATCAACTGTTTGTCTCATTTTCTAAAGTTAAGATGGGCCAAGGAGTTTCAAAAGTATCCTTATCTAGATCTTTATCTGACTGTATCTCTCATTTTTACAAAGAAAAATGTTTGACCCTGCCGATACTAGTTAAAGTACATTCAACTAGGTCTGTCTCAACTTCCTCAGTCTTCTTTTCCAGGGCCTCACTTCTAGATATGTTGTGCAGATGCCACTTGGTCCAGTGTTCACATATTTATTGCTTATTATAAGCTGGATTTGCTCTCCAGGAGTAGAGCAGCTTTTGGTTCAGCCATCATCTGGAATATCCTTCCATGAGACCCCTCTCTCCCCTCAACCAAGGGCTGAGTAGCTGGGGACTTTGTCCCAGCCGTGGAAGAATGGATGGAACATTCAAAATGAAATACTGAAGTTATGTACTTACCATAACAATAGATTTGTGTTGTCTGCTTCCATCCTTCTTTAATTCCCCACCCTCCTCCTCCCTTCCATTCTGTGGAAGATTACTCCTTTGGTTTCTGGTTTGACAGTATGATCTACCCCTAAGCAATGTCCTATGCTCTTGTAGCTCTCGAGGAGTACTTCCCCAGAGATTCTTTGTGTTTTGGGTTTGATATCTTATCTTTGTGCTTTGCTCTGTCATGGAGTTGCAGGCAAACTCAATCTGAGGTAATGTGGGGGATTGGAGGGGATTATGGGTAAGAAGAAGAGCTTGAAAGTCTAGTGTGGCCAAAGTTGGATCTGTGGACAAATCTGAAAACCCATCCATTGAGAAAGAACAGAAGCAGACAATACAAACCTAGCATTATGGTAAGTATATAACTTTCATTTAACCACTTGGCTGATATGATTAGAAAAACAAACTCAAAGCTGGATCTATCCCAATACCTAGCTTCTTAAATGAATATACAGATGTTCTTCGTGTTTCATTGTTGCAGTCATCACATTTGGGTTATCCCTGCCAGGGTAGCTCTCGGCTGGCCCGAATACCAGAGACTTAGTATTTCTGCGTCGGTTGCTGTCACTCCAAGATTGACGTCAGGTCTTCTAAAGTAAGACGACGCCATTACATCAGACTTTCTTGCAGTGGAGCCCGAAGCAGAAGCAGTTTGCATGAGTGCCAGTTGGCTGCTACCTGAGTTTCGTCTTCCGAATTGAAGCTGAAGTCTTCTAAAGCTAAGTTCCCAGTTGGGGATCCTTTTTTCTTGCACTAACCAATGTTAGAAAAAGTTAACAATTGTCTCATCTGTGGAATGCAAATACCACACTGAGACTTTCATTTTTACTGCATCACTTGCCTAGGCCCAGACCATGACATCCTCCACTGTCGCTTCTGTGCTTTGGTCAACGCCAGAACTATACGCTATTGAGCCCTTATTGTAGCTAGATATTTTTCGCTTACAGTCCTCGAATTCCGATATGGCTTCGGTAAGGCATCCAACAGCAGATCTTCTGAAAAAACATAAAGATAAAGACAGGTCCAGACCTACCGACGATGCTCCCGTTAAGCTAGTCATCAATTCTCCAGTCCTTAGTGAGGCGCTTTCGCAGCCCCTGATGCCCGCTTCTGTGGATTCGCAGCATGCTACCAAGACCCTTTCGGAGTCCAGTATGCCGCAAAACTCTTCTTCAACTAAGGATCCTGCGGTCATCTCTACCTTGGATGGGTCCAGAGAAGCTGAGCAGGCACCGGCTTCCAAGGAAGGCATTTGCACTACTGATTCTCGACACAAACCAGTGACTTCTTTTGCGACTACCGTTCTTTCGAAAACTACCGAGTTTCTTAGGCCCAGGTTATGAACCACACCCAAGAAACCGACGACCCAATCTCAGGCAGTTGTTTCCTTGCCTCAGTCTCAAATGCTTAAAATGGCATAAGACCTTATCATGCTAATCAGGGGAAGCCAAGCTACCCCTTCCAAAAGAAAAAGAGATCTGTCCCCTGTAGTTTTGTCAGGACAGGAGTCCGATGACTCTGATGCATCTGAGTATGAAGACATGCAACCCTTCTCTGCTTATGAGGACTCTGATGCAGAGGATTCCATTCCTTCAGCCTCACCCCCAGAGGGTTTTTCCTTTGGGGAAACCCTTCACACCTTAAGGGAGCATTTTCAAATGGGAAAGTCAGGACTACCCTCAGTCTAAAAAGAGACTCAGGGAATTCTTAGATCTTCCACAGCACAGAACCCTGGCCATCCTCCCAGTCCTGGATGTTGTGGAGGATGTTTTCCTGGAATCCAGCTTGACTCCTGACACCCTACCTCCTGCGCCCAAAAAAACAGACAGGTATTACAGAGTCCTTGACTCACACAAGTTTTTTTTTTTAAATCCTACTGCTGACCCTGAGGTAATTTCTCAAGGGCCTAAAGGAATTATAGCAACCTCTGCTAAGAATCCCACCCCCTCAGATAGGGATTCCCAAGCATTAGACAAATGGGGTAAAAAAGTATACACCTCAGCTACTCTTGCTATCAAAACACTAAATTGTCAGTTCCATATGCTAAAATTTCAGCACATACCCTGGAACTCCTCAAACAAAAAATGTCTTCCTTTCCTGCTTGTGCAGAATCTAAAGAGTTACAAGAGTTAATGCATTCTGCAAGTCAAGTAATTAAACACACCTTGCACTGTGGTTTTGATGCCCTAGAAACTTCCTGCAGGCCAGCAGTCACTGGTTCTGTCCTCAGAAGGCATGCATGGCTTAAGGAACAGCCCTTGCCGGACCATGTTGAATCTAAATTGTGGGATGCCCCCTTGCACAAAGACAACTTATTTGGCACTAAGGCAGAAGAGGTCTTAAAAAGGATGGAAGAAAAAGCAAAAGCTATGCAAACAGTTAAGGATTTCTTACAGGTCCAGCCACCCAGGTTCAGCAGGCATTGTCCCTACAAGCACTGGTCCTATCCTGCTCCCACCAGGTCAGCTCAGCCCAGACCCCAGGGAGCCAGACGTCACAAACATCAGCCACAGGTAATGCAGAGATCTAAGCAGTGGACTTCCTCCACTTCAAAACCAGGGAGTTCTAAGCCACCCCCTTATGTTATAAGAACTCGCAATGACTTTCCTCTCCCCCCTCCCTCTGCCCACCTCCACTTACCCCTAGGAGGAAAGCTCTCCCTTCATGGGCCACCATTACCAACGAATGCTGAGTTTTCAACATAGTGTCCCAGGGATACAAATTTTCTTTCCACACCCTTCCAACTCCAAAAGTATTCCCAGCTGTACCTCAAAACTAGTGGGCAGAGGCACAAAAGCAAGTCCTTTCCCTGCTCTCCATGAGGGCAGTATAGCACATTCCTGCAAAACAGAAAGGCCAGGGTTTCTACTCCGTACTTTTTCTGGTACCAAGGAAAGATGGCACCTGGCACCCCATCCTCGATCTATCCATTCTAAACACCTTCCTGGTGATCCCAAAATTCAAAATGCTCACCCTCCAGCAGCTGCTACCCATGCTCTCCAAGGATGCTTGGCTAGCCACCCTAGACCTAAAGGAGGCCTACCTCCACATTCCTATTAGGAAATCATGCAGGAAATATCTCAGTTTCAGGGCAGGATCTCAGTACTTTCAGTTCTTTGCTCTTCCCTTTGGCTTATCTACTGCTCCCAGAGTTTTCACAAAATGTCTGGCTCCGACCATTGCCTTTTGCAGGGAAAGGAATTTCCAGATTTACCCATACTTAGATTTCTG
This sequence comes from Protopterus annectens, assembly GCF_019279795.1. Taxonomy (NCBI): domain Eukaryota; kingdom Metazoa; phylum Chordata; order Ceratodontiformes; family Protopteridae; genus Protopterus; species Protopterus annectens. Next base: position 526,997,115 of record NC_056733.1, read on the forward strand.
CCTAATTCAGTCAGACAGCAGGGAGCAGCTGCTCAAGCACCTGGCCTTTGTAAAGTCCCTATTAACCTCCCTGGGGTACACAATCAATGAAAAGAAATCCAAACATGTACCCACCCAAAGGATTACATTCCTGGGAGCAATCTTGGGCACAGCATCCCAGATGGCATTCCTTACACCAGAAAAGCAAACCTTCCTGACGACCTACTTTTCTCACCTAGCTACCAAACCCCAACTATCTGCAAGGAAAATCTTGCAGGCTCTGGGGTTCATGGCATCTTGCATTCTACTCATTCCATACGCCAGACTGCATATGAGGAAACTTCAGTGGTATCTAAAAAGCCCTTGGTGTCAACGCTCTGAAGACCTGGAGACTCTTATACCTATAATTCCTTGCCTCTGAAAAGATTTTCTTTGGTGGGCAGCAGCATGCTTCCAAAACAAAGGGTTACTTTTCTCTCCACCCTATGCCCCCCAGACCCTCACCACAGATGCATCAGATTATGCCTGGGGTGCACACCTGGACAGCAGATACATACAGGGCCAATGGAGCCCACAGCAAATCCTTCTGCACACCAACCAAAAAGAGATGATAGCTGTCCGGCACACCTTGATAGCTTTATGCAGGCTGGCCATGACCCTTTGGCACAACAGCCTCTGTCATGCAACTCCACCTGTTAGCACAATTCCTACCGGGTTCTCTCAACTCTCTGGCAGACCACTTAAGCAGAAATCTTCTGGACCCACATGACTGACAGCTCAACAGAAGAACCTTTACCCTAATAACTCAGAAATGCTGCACCCCAAAGGTCGACTCTTTGCCTCCCACACCAACCATCAGCTCCGCAAGTTCTGCACCAGGGAGCATCACAACATGGCTTGGAAAGTGGATACCCTGTCCTTCCTCTGGGTCAGTCTATCGGTCTATGCCTTTCCTCCACTATCTCTCATCCCCAGAGTACTTCTCAAAATAAAAGTGGAAAAACCAAGGACAATTCTTATAGCTCCAGACTGGCCTCGCCAGCACTGGTGCCCATTGCTGCGCAGCCTGTCCCTCTGCCATCTTGGCATCTCCCTCAGATTCCAAACCTCTTGACCCAGAGTGAAGGGGAATTCATGCATCCCCAATTGCAGACACTCAATTTGGCAGCTTGGTTTATTCCCTAACCCCCCCCGATCAATCTACCAACCTCATCAAACATGTTCTAGATGTTATACATGAGGCCAGATGCCCTAGCACTAGGAAGTCTTATGCTGACAAATGGAAAAGGTTTTGCACCTGGATTCAGGCTAAGGGAGCCAATATGGCACAGCCCTCCCTCCCTCTCATCCTGGATTACTTAGCTGACCTGCTACACAGTGGACTCTCCTTTTCCTCTATTAAGATTCATGCCTCTGCTATCTCTGCTCATTTTCCCACTGAGCAGCCCCTTTTCTCACACCCTCTGAGCAAACAGTTCCTAAGAGGGGCTAGCAACTTGAGGCCACCCAGAAGAGCACCAGCCCCAGCTTGGGACCTTAATTTTGTTTTGGAAAAGCTCACCCTGCCCCCCCCCCTTCGAACCTGCCTCTTCAGCAAAGCTAAAATTTCTCTCCTGGAAGACAGCTTTCCTTCTAGCCATCACTTCAGCCATAAGGGTTTTGAGCTGCAAGCACTCATGGCTATGGAACCCTTCATCATCTTCCATGCTGATAGTGTATCCCTCAGGACTAACCCATCCTTCATGCCCAAGGTTGTGTCCAATGTGGCTCTCAACCAATCCATTAATTTGCCCACCTTTTTCCCTAACCCACAAAATAAGGGGGAAAGGATCCTGCACTCTCTAAATGTGCACAGGCAGCTCAGATTCTATCTAGACAGGACTAAATCATTCAGAAAGTCTGATCAATTGTTGGTTAGCTTTGCTGCAGGGGCAGAGGGCAAAGCTATCTCCAAACAAACCATCTCCAAATGGATAGCGCATTTCATCCATTTCTGCTACAAACAACATGGAAAGCCTCCCCCAAGGGGGTCAGGACTCAGTCCAATAGAGCAGCCTCCACCTCTGCAGCTTTCCTCAGAGGAGTCCCCACCAGGAAAATCCTGGAGGCTGCCACCTGGACATCTGTTCACACCGTCACCAAACATTACCACCTGCCTATCTTCTCCAAATCCAGGACAGGGTTTGCCTCTGCAGTCTTGCAGGGCATCCTAGCCAGCCCCTAGTTTCCTTGACTGCCTCCACCCTTTTCCTTAGCTTTGGGAATCAACCTAAATGTGATGACTGCAACAGTGTAACAAGAGGAACATAGTACAGTTGTGTACACTTATCATAACAGTAGATGTTCGAGTGTATTCACTGTTGCAGTCCTGGTTTCCCCCCCTCCATCCCCCTCTTCTTTCTTCTCTTTCCTTACAAGGGACATGTTGGTATTTACTTTCTACTGGTAAGATTCTTCCACCAAAACCTGACTCCCACTTGGGGGCTCCTGGCAGATTAGGGCAAGAAAAACTGATGTAATGGCGTCTGCTGCCTTACTTTATACTACTGATGACCTGATGTCAGTCCTGGAGTGACAGCAACTGATGCAGAAATACTAAGCCTCTGGTATTCAGGCCAGCTGAGGGCTACCATGGCAGGGATAACCCAAATGTGAAGACGGCAACAGTGAATACACTTGAGCATCTACATTTATGGTAAGTGTACACAACTGTACTTTCCAATCATTGTGTGCTGTGTTCAATATTCACCCTTCAATCTATGTCTCACAAATCTTATATGCTTACTTTTAATGCATTTATTAGCATAGTATTCTCTTGTGCCCAAATGGTCAATTTAATCAAGTTATTCTGCAGACGTGCCCTGTCTGTAACACATGTAATAAGTTTACTCATTTTTAAACTGTACAAAACCTCAGTCGAAAAAGATAGCTCTAAGAGATACAACCTAAACAAGTATGGGCCTAGGACAGAGCCCTGTGGACACCCTGGCTGTAACCTAGAATTTCACCTATCCAGTTGCTACATGATACCTGGCATGCCCTCTTTGTAGGGTTCCTAATAAATAATCGAAGATGCAGTCTTGATCAAACTTGAAAGCACGAAAAGACAAAATAGCGAAATGGCATATAAGATAATTCTTTCCCAGGGAAAGAATTTGCTTTGCTGCTTCCGTTACTTTGCCATTTTTGTCACTGTAGTGCGATCTCAGAGTTAGTATATTTAAGTATGGGGGTGTAGGGGCCACTCACCCTACATCGGGGGGTGGGGGGCGAAGCCCCCCACTTTATGTAATGTTTTAAATATTTTTTTTTTTTTTGTGGAACAGCGATTTTTCCCCTTGGGAAAAAAAATCGCTGTTCTAAGTGTTCGGGATTGCAAGCTTTCTCTTACATGGGTTTGATAAATCATAGTTCGCTTTTTTAAGTGTTCAATGATTTAACATAGACCCTCTTTGTAGGCCTAGATGTTCTAATTTATTGATCAATTTTTTTGTATGATCCTGAGACTTCCAAGATAGCTGCACATTGAGTAATAGCTTAACTGTATCCCTCCCAGTGTGAAAACAGAAACTTAACACAGAAAGTCAGTAGACTTTTGTTTTTATGGGTACATTTCAGTAACTGGCTAGTAAGTGTTCCATCTTGATGCCAGGAAAAAAAGAAATACAGAGCACCTGAAAAAAATCATCTACAAAAACTAAGGAAGAAACACTAACTGGGGAAAGTTCTGCAACTGTTCAGCAAAAAGCAATGCAACCTCCAGATATGATTCCAGTAACTGACAGGAAGATATAAGACAACTGTACACAGACCTGGTTAAAATAAATGAAACACTGACGGAGTATATCAACACAAATAACAAAATGCTGAAAAATGGAAGAAGCTTTAAGTGGATATTCAGATGAGATGATAAAGCTGCAAAATCAGAAGCTGAAATGAAGAAAAGGCTGGCTGAATATGAGACTTCTCAGGAAGAGACATTAATGAAAGCACAAATAAGCAACTGGACTGGTATTCCACAGCAGGAGTTCTTAGCTGAAAGGGTACATTGTGTGTATGCTCCAGACCTGGCTATGTGAAAACAACCTAGACCTTTAATAGTAAAGATGCAGTCCTACCAGCAGAATTAGTTGATTCTGACAAAACTGTGGCAGAAAAACAAAAATACTGAAAGTGGGAGACAGTAGAGTATTTGTAGATAATGATTATTCATTGTACACCAGGCAGATGGGGAGTAAATTCTTTTCACTATTCAGGGAATGTCGAGATGCAGGTGTGAGATTCAAACTGTTGTACCCAGCTGTCTTCAGGGTATTCTTTCCTTGAGGGATATAAATCATTCTTTTATTAAGTTCATGATAAGGAGGAAATAACAAAAGTTGTCCAACAAAAAGTGTGCTGTGAAACAGGAGGAGATTCTGCTTCTTGTTCTTCTGATTTTTTTTTGTTTTGTTTTTTGGTTATGTGTAGCATTTTGTTGTCTTCTGGTAATAAAGACCAAAGAGAGACTGTACCTGTGACACCATTTCTACTGTTTCAACAGAAAATATTGTAGAGAAGGAAGGGAGCAAGAGAACTGACTAGAAGAATCCAGAGTACATTGGAAATGAAGCAGCAACAGTATATGGGAGATAGAGATGAACAGTAATAAAACCAATAACTTAATGTGAAATTACATTGCAGTTATTGTATTTCTGAAATATGAGAGAAAAAGAAAATCTGGAAGTATTGGAATTCTTCAGAATTTGTTGGACTTGTTGGGGACTCTAAAACATATGCCCTACTTCATGTCATATAATGTTTGGAAAAATGCTTTGGGAAGGGGAAGAGAGGGGAGAAAGTTAACTGTAGGTAATGAAAACATTTTTTCTTAATAGTACTATTTTTGTGGTCTATGGTTTTCTTTGCATGTTATAAAGTAAAGTGTTCTCAGTTATATTTAAGTGTGATAAGGATTGTAAAGCGGTGCTGCTTTTCATTTTTCCTTTCTTTCTCCCTTCTCTCTTTCTTGTGCACCTTTAAGAAGTATAGGTACTGCAGTGTAAAAAAGTTTGACAAAAGAAAAATTAATATGCTTTTTCCCATTCTTGCATGGGTGAATGAATGGATTAAAGACCTTAGATTGATTTCATAAGTTTTAAGAGAAAGCAAGCAAATGAAAAATAATATTGAATATTATGAGGCTTTTTTCTAGCAAATGAATGTATGCTTAATAGCAATTCTGTATCTGGCAATCATGTGTCCATGGACACAATCTGATACAGAGAAATTGACTGTTTGGTCCTCATGTCTTCATGGAAACAATCTGATAATGAGAAATTGGCTGTCTGGTTCTTGTGTCTCCATGGAGGCAATCTGACAAAGGGAAATTGGTTACAGTCTGGTGGAGGGTGAGTGGCTGGGGAAAAAAGAAAAGAGAAAAGGCTAGGAGATAATGTTCTCTGAAAATATTCAGGGGTTTTCCCAGCTGGGAGAGCTATAAAGATAAGACAAAAACAGTTAGCACTTAGAAGCACAGGCTGCACCATATGTCTTAGCATGGATAACCTTTATTTTAAGTTAACTGAAGTCTGTCTTTTCTTGATTTTCACATGATTGCCAGATACAGAATTGCTATTAAGCATACATTCATTTGCTAGAAAAAAGCCTCATAATATTCAATATTATTTTTCATTTACTTGTTTTCTCTTAAAACTTATGAAATCAATCTAAGGTATTTAATCCATTCATTCGCCCATGCAAGAATGGGAAAAAGCACATTAATTTTTCTTTTGTCCAACTTTTTTACACTGCAGTACCTATGCTTCTTAAAGGTGCACAAGAAAGAGAGAAGGGAGAAAGAAAGGAAAAAAGAAAAGCAGCACCGATTTACAATCCTTATCGGGCGGCACAGTGGTACAGTGGTTAACATTGTCGCCTCACAGCAAGAGGTTTTCCGGTTCGATTCTCGGCTGGGGTGCCTTCTGTGTGGAGTTTGCATGTTCTCCCTGTGTTCGCGTGGGTTTCCTTCGGGTACTCCGGTTTCCTCCCCCATTCCAAAGACATGCATCTGGAGCATTTCTCCCTGGGCCTCCACTGAAAACAGGTTCTGTGGAACCTAGTCGGACATTCCCGGTCAACAAATGTTAAATAAATAAATAGTAAGTGTGGCTATTAGTTTGGGACATTTGTTCCTATTTGGAGGGTAAAACTTCAGTATTTGAAGATGTACATAGTTTTGTGTGCTAGTATTAAATTAATATAATTTAGAGGGGTATTTTTTGTTTGTTTTTTTTTTTTTTGTTCTATTTTGTTTTGTTTCAGGTCTTTCAATAAAACAAAAAGTTTTGTAAGATGTAACATAGGCTCAAATGGATATGACAAGAAACAACAATGGTATAAAAGTTCAACCTGACAGTCTATGCATGTAACACAAAAGCTGGAAATAGACATTTAACAACAAAGGTGTTATACATAATAGGTGGGAATAATAAATGTTTTAATACAACAATGCTTTATGTAATAGTCTCACAGATAAAAGCAAAAAAGAAAGAATAGTGAACTATATTAAAAAACGTAGAGCGCAAATAGTTATGTTACAGAATACACACTTGGAAAGAACTGAACATGTGAATTTGATAAAGAAAGGTTTTCAGGATGGTTATTTAGTGGAACATCTGGGACAAAGTAAAATAGGAGTACTTAAATTAATTGCAAGAGGAACCACAATAGTGGTAGAAGTGAATAAAAAGATAATAATGGCAGATTCATAGTGCTAAGGGGCTACTGGCAAGGGAGGAGGATTACACTAGCATGTATTTCTATTACACCTAAAACTGCTGTAATGGAGCTTAAGAACATTATGGGAGAAATAATCAGTTTTCAGCAAGGAATATTAATTGTAGGTGGAGACTGGAATTTGATTTGCAGCAGTGAAGATGTGTCTGGGGGCCCAGAAGGGAAAGTATAACAAAGGGGGGTAGATTTTTGAAGAAATTTAAGAAAATATTTGGCATGGAAGATGTAAATTCAGTAATAGGAGTTTAGAATTAATTTACATATTATTCCCCAAGATATAAAAACTAGGCTAGGCTAAACAGAATTTACATTTCACAAGAACATGTGCATTTAATTGTAGGTCTTGATATGCACCTAATAACTATTTCAGATCATGCACCAGTAATAACTAAAATAAAAACTCAGGGTAATGAAACAAAAAAGAGACACTGGTGCCTTCCCATCTATCTGTTAAAAACAGAGGAATTTAAGGAATGAGTAGTGGAGGTTGTTTAGGAGCTATTACAGAGGATAGAAATTACTTCTGAAAATATAGCTAGGGAATGGGATAAAATTAAGTTGGAGTTTAAAATTAGGGTGGAAATAAAAGAAAGGGAGCTACGGTTAAGAAGTAACAAGAATTATTACAGGGACTGACAAAAGTTAAAGTTTTGTAGAATAGGGGGAATCTCACAGAACAAGAAGAGGACCAATTGCAGAATGCTAAGCAAAAAATAAGGGATTACTTTGATAATATATACAAGATTAGAAAGACTGATGTTAAGCAACTTTTTTTGATAATAACACTAGAACACAAACATGTTTAGCAAAACAACTGGGGCAACAGAAAGTAGAAGGGGCTGTCACCAAGCTTAGGGAGCTTATAGCAAGGAAGGTGACTAGAGATCATGTAGAGGTATTAGAAATATTTCAGAAATTCTGTGAAAGTCTGTATAAAGCAGAAAAATATGGAAATCAAGAAAAGATATAAATTAAATGTTTTATGGAAGAAATAAATATGCCAAGGTTAGAGGTAGATGAGACTTAATTAGTAACAGTTAGGCTAGGAAGAGATGAGATAAAATTGTGATGTATAACCAGGCTACAGGAAAGTCCCCAGGAATAGATGGTATTCCTGTAGAAGTTTGGAAGATAGAAGGGACAAGCTGATAAAAATCTGGAAGGTTTTGTTTAACAGTATTTTAAGAGGAAGAGAACTACCAACATTCTGGAAGAAAGCACTGGTAGCTGTAATACCTAAAGAATGTAAAGATCTTTCAGATCCATAGGTAGGTAGGTACTAGGTAGGTACTAGGCTATCTGTCCGAGGGCATTTATAAGCCTAGCCAGAGTGTGTCGGCTTTCGTCACCCCATTGATTAATCCAACTTCATACAAGCCCATTTCAGTATTAAACTATGATTATAAAGTGATCATGTCTATAATGGCTAAAAGAATGGCAAAAGTAATGTCAGAATTGATAGATATGGATTAGTGCGGTTTTGTGGTGGGGAGGCAAACATTTGATAACAACAGAACATTGATAATCCAGAGGGAAGCAGAATATGAGAAAATACCATTGTTGTTGGTGGGTCTTGATGCAGAGAAAGCATTTGACACAGTAAGCTGGGACTGCCAGCCTTAGCAGGGCAATGGAAGCATTTGCAGTTCCTGAAAAAATATAAGGTTGATTAGGAGGATATATAAAGGATTGGAGGTGCAAATTAAAGTGGATGGAGCCCTCTCTCATAACTTCTGTTTGAGCAGAAAAAACAGGCAGGGGTGTACACTTTCCCTGGAGTGCCTTCTGTGTGGAGTCTGCATGTCCTCCACGTGGTCGAGTGACATTAAAGACATGCAGATAGGTGCGTGCTTGAATGGGTGTGCCTTCTTTGAAGGTTGCGCATCGGGCTGGCAACTCAACACTGCCAATCATTAGCGGACCGGAGTTCCGCTGTGGAGACCCCTAATCGGGAAAAGCCTAAAGACATTACTATTTGCATTATATTTAAAGCCATTGGCAAAGAAAATAAAGGACTCAGAAATTCAAGAATATAATTGGTATGGTAGTCAAGAAAAGCTGGATTTATTTGCAGATGGTATTATTTTATACCTGATAAAACCAGAAAGAGACATTGCAGTGTTGTGGAACATTTTGAAACAGTTTCAGATCTTTTTGGGATACAAAATGAATGAAGTTAAAACAAAGACAATAGTGGTAAATTATGTACCCGCATATGAATTGGTTCAGCAATATCCATATTTATAGGGCCATGATAGAATGAAGTATTTAGGAATATGGATTTAAAATGATTCTGGTGTGACAGCTAAGGATATTTGAGAAGAGAGTAAACAAAAGATAATACAAAAACTGAGAAAATGGAGGATTTGTTATATGGCTATGGATAGTAATATGCAAGCAGTTAAAATGTTTAGTCCCATTAGTCTTATGCACAGGTCAGGCATATTTTTATCAACCAGAGTAGAAGTTGTGGATAGAAATTAATAAAGAATGGAAGGACTTTATCTTAGTGGGTAAGATGAAAAGAGTCAGGTGGGATTAGCTGATTCTTCTAGTAGAACAGAGCAGGTTGGGATTACCTGATTTGAAAGGGTATTTCAGAGCTACACAGTTAAGGCTCCTATACATAGCATAAGCAGGAAAGCTATAATTCAAAGTGGAAAGGGTTGATGATGAAACGGGGGGGGGGGGGGCTCAAGAAATAAGGAGAGACTGGGATTTTAAATGCAGGCCTTTAAGGAAAATAACAATAATAATACAGAATATATCTATAAAGCTGCAGAAAGTTCTGTAAGAACTAAGCCAACACAGGAATGAAGAAAGGAGATTCTGCCAATAGGGATGACTGCAATTAGGTATACAGACAATAGGCAAGAGCATGCTGGAATTTATTGGAGAAAACTGGCAAAGGAACCAAGGTATTGGGAGCAAATAACTAGAGAGGGAAAGATTGTAGAATGGGAATACACCAAGAATTTATTTGGACTGTAGGTTAGAGATTGTCTTCCTTATCAAGGACTGATATCAGAGTATAGGCAAAAAGAAAGAAATAGGGTGGTCCTAAATGAAAGATCAGCACTGGTAGAGTTTTTCTAGAATGTAAAGCAGAAGCTGCCATTAAAAAAGGAATAATTAATAGGGCATATAAAATATTGCATGGTAACTTTAAGAATCAATCAGAGGAGGTTAGAAAGGATTGAGGAGATATTAGATAAGCAATTCACAAAGAAACAACATATGTCTCCCAAATATGCAATAAAATCTAGGAGATTTAGGATTTTTCCTTGAAAATGTTTGCATATTATACCCCATGTAGACTCTAGAGCATTTTTACTCAGTAAGACAGCAAATGTTGGAGGTGTGATGAGGAAGAAAGAGGTAATTGGTAACATATTTTCTGGGAATGCTGTGAGTTGGCAGACTTTAAAGATTCCCTGTGGGATGCACTGTCAGAGATGCTGGGTGGGCAGATTGGTGTGACAAGGAGATGATTTTTCTGAGCTATGATTCAGAATCGGAATTGCTTAAACATGGTAAGGCAAGCTGTGTCTAATTATGGTGACTGCCAGAAAAGCAAGTACTAGAAAATGGAAATCAAAATCTAAACCAACTGTACTAGAAGTGGTGAATATAGTAACAGAGATAAAACAGTTGGAATTGAGATCTTTAGAAAAGGGTATGCGCAATTTACATAAGAAAACATGGGAATTGTGAGAACAATACATACAGGGGAGGAATGAGGTTTAAAAGAAGGCAGGTCTTAAATTAGCTATGTAATGTTTGAAAATGATTGGGTAGATTATAAGTGATGTATAATGTTTGGAAGTGTGTCAGTATGGTTTGTGATGTTAATGCTTGCAACTAGGAAAGTATCTGTATGGTTTGTTTTCATTTATATAAATGTATGACTGCCTATGACGTAAATGATGGTTTAATAAAGATGTTTCTTGTTTAAAATAAGTGCAGGAATTGAATAATTTATGTAATGTTGCTTAGGTTATATGATATATAGCAATATATGTGAAGTATAATGTCTGTAAACATGAACTTGTTAATAAAGTTTGATTACTTTTATATAAATGTAAATTTGCCAATGTCACAAGTATTCAATAAAAGTGTTTAAAAATGTTTTTCATATGATCTTATCAAAGGCTGAAGTTAATTCTGTGTAAATTGCATCACAGCACACATTTTCATTTATAGCTGTAATTATATTATAGTGCATTATGTTACAGGTGTTTATGGATGCATGCTGATGTATAGTTTAACTGTTCCAGTTCTGAGAATGATTTATCCAAAATAACCTTGGTTATTTTTCCAGAGCAAGAAAGTAAACGTATGGGTCTGTATGACTCCAGGTTTGTGAGATTCCCCTTTCCCTTAAAGATGGGTTTAACAACTGCCTAAGGGCTACTGCAGCAGTGGGAATGGTGAACATAGTACAGTTGCATAAGTTGCATTTCCCATAACAGTACATGTTCAAATTCCTCACTTCTGCAGTAGCCACTTCCACCCTCTGTTCCCCTATTCTTGTATATAGTTGTAGTTGACATACAAAGTAAGGTTGTGTTTGTTTCTACTTCATAGGTTTTATTGTATCTATTGGTTGGTTATTTCAGGATTGTTAGGCTCATAGCTCTCAACCTTCCATCTCCAAAATGAAGAATACTCGCCCTCTTAATGTGGAACAAATGGGCAAAATGTAGAACATGTACTAACAGCTTACTAACATCTTCAACTGGGAAAGTCACAGGATGGTTAAAATATGCTGGTTTTACTTATAAAAAAGATCTTCTGATGAATTAATATGATTCATTTCTATTTATAATGGGTATCAGTTAAAAAATTCCTTACACTGAATATGTGGCAGACCCTATCAGTGTGCAATTTTGAGGAACATGAACTTTTTAAGACTCCGGCCCAAACAAGGTGTGTTCCTTGTAATGAGGTACACCTCAGAGGTATGGCTTAGGCACTTTTGTCATTGCATAGGCAAGAAAGTTCTGAAAAAAAACTTCACTCTGACTGCTGATTACCCTTCTGGAGATTAGCCAGTCAGCAGCGTTTTTTAAGCTGGCTGGTTATTGTTTCCTTGGCGGGAAACAACACATGTAGCCTAAGGGTTGCTGCAGTAGTGAGAATTCGAACATGTCCTGTTATGGTTAAGTGCAGGGCCGGCCTTAGCTGAAATGATGTCCTAGGCAAAGTAGTGCTCCGGCGCCCTTTAAGCCTCACCCACACCATACTCATGAAACACCCCTGTTTGAGGCACACCCACAGGTCGGTCACTCCCCATGAAAGCCACTCCAGTTATTTCCTTCAATTATTTAAATGTATGAAAATCAGTAAAACACTTTGTCAGTCTATAGGAAGAAAATATACATTGTAATGTAGTTAAACTATCATACTATTTTTCCATTAGCAAGCATTTTCTGATAGATATAAAATCTTGAAATTCACACAGTAGCTGATGACCATAGAACATTTTGGCAGGTTATATCTGACAGAAAATGCAAGCCAAAATTAGAGTCTAGGGACACTTGAACACACAGTGATTTCATGCAAATGCAACAAACTGAAACACAGTCCATAACTCTGTTTTCTTTCACTTTCCTCAATGTCCAGCATCAGGGCTGGAATGAAAAAGCCCTGGGGGAGGAGGTACAAGAGAGAATATGAAATATATAACTGTGCTAATTATTTCTGTGATACCTGTGCACTGGCCCAGTAATCAACGAGCCTCAATCCTCACCACTGGCAACAGTGAGGGGCATACACAATGGGAGGATGACAAGTATACACATAGTAAAGTAGTTTCCCTTAAGACCACACAGAGATCACAGTCAGTCTGGGGCTGGTTTCTCCCTCTTTCTCCAGATTCTCAATAAGACTCCCCACTAGCACAGCTATAGGGTTAAGATCTCAGCTGAGGGGCCAAGCTAAGACCTTCAGCAGCCTCTCTGTCCAACCAGTGCTTTGTGTCCCTGCCAAGTAGCTGACACACAAACACTTTGAGCGTTGGTTTCTATACAAGCACACATATACACACACACACACACACACACACACACACACACACACACACACCTGAGGAAGGCTGGCACAGGTTTACTAGCTATGCCCCCTTCTGCCTAGACTGTAAGGTAGTTTTCATTGCCACCAACCTCGTCTTATCAGCTAATAAAGGGCCCTTAAAAAGGATGTCCAATCCTATTGTGTAATGTTACTATTAATCCAAATGGTAGTTTTGACAAGAGCAAGGCTATTTAGGAGTGGCATGTACAGTGTCACTAAATACATATGCAAGTACTCTAAGAGCTTAAATATGTCTGACAAATATCAGCCACAAAGATAGGTTTAAATATATTTAATAATAATAATAAAAGAACAAGACAATACTCAGTCAATCAAAGCAGTATCTTCAGAGTTCAAAATCACAGGAAATATTTTAAAACAACATTGCAGGACAGTCTCAAATAAATACAGAAAACATCTAAACTAATCTTTACTATATTCCTATCTATATCTAAGAGAGATACTATTCCCTGAATCTTAGTTACAGAGAAGTGCAGATGTGATGATGAGTGGATGTTTCCAGGTCAAAGACAAAATACAAAATGCACAGTGTCTCTCTGAGAGAGTTCTTAAATCAATATAAAATATTACTGCTGGGTTAGCTTGGATGACATCACTCTTTGTCACCTGAGTCAGTTTCCAGGCTAAACAGAAACGTAACAGAATTTTCACATCTCTGTGTTAGAAATACATACCTCTCAGATCTGTGCAGCTGCTTGGAAGTCATAAAGCAATAAAACACATTTTACATTTTAAACCTAGTAACTACTTCTCTCTAAGACAATAGAAAAAATGTCTAGCTCTAGACATCCTGTCTCCTTGCTGCATTGAAACTAACTTTTATAGAACACCATAAAGCACTTAATTTAAACTTATTTTCTTTACGTTTTGTAAGTTAATCCTCTGTGTTCCATCAGGGTATGTTGTGGGTACATTCTTGAAGCTCAGGACATAACTTATAGTTCTGTATAAATCATATCAATATTCACAGATGGCATAGAATTAATTACAAAATTCCAGATAGCCGGGCTGGCAGTGTCACAACTTCTTTCATCTTCTTCCTAATCCAGCCATAAAGGTGTATAGTATAGTCAGAGTGTGGAGTACATGGGGAGTGTGAGGAGTCAAATATGCCTGTGAAGGCAAAGGGCAGTTACTGTTACACTGTAACTGTTAGGTGCCATGAAAAGTATATATATGCATGTGGCCAGGGGACAATCTAGGCCTACACACTTCTCAATTTCTATAATTTTAGTATAGCACTATGATTTTTGGCTTCATATTTAGGCTTGTTTCTCCTACATTTACTAATTTTCTTAAAGTTTGGCATGGTTAAGGGTACAGACATTATTTAACTATGATCACAAAGATTGCTATTCACCTCTTGTAAGAGTCTAGTGCCAAAAAAAAAACACATATTACCTATTTGTTGACCTGGCAGGCCCTCTGGACTCAGCCTCTGATTAAGTGACTTTCTCAAGGTCACATGGTAAGCAAATGAAGGCTAAGGCAAACCCAGTAACACGGAAACTAAAGCTCAAAACTTTAACTTCTGTACCAACTGGCAAATCAAACTTAATAGTGCCCAAACAGGAACTTGTACCTTGGACCCATAGATTAAAAGTCTGATGCTCTACAGACAGCTATCCAGACTTCTAAAATTTCAAACTGCCTTATGTAAGAATCAAACTCAAGACCTTTAAACTGACACTGACAAGTTACCTGCTTTACTAGCAAGGCTTCATATAATCTACACAATAAGAAAATGTGTTATTTCTGAATTTGCTAATTTATTTCATATTGTATGTCATGCTTAAGGATACCACACAGAACTCTAACCTGTCCCTATTTTAAAGGATTGTTTCTCTTTTCCAGCCTGATTTACTCCTACATACCCACTCATTTATAACTTGTAATGGTCTAGTTAGTACCCAAAAGACTGCATATTCATTCTATACAGTAAGAAACAGCTCACCTTTCTGGCTGTATACTATGATTTTAATGTCATTTTTAATTAAAGAAATAGTGACCTACTAGACCAACATAACCATTATGATCATTTTCTGCATTTGTACTGCCATAGCCACAGAATAACGACACATAGCTCAAAATGAATCTGAGAAAAATACAGAAATAATCAGGGACAGGTTTAAAACATTAGTACTACTAACCTGACACATTGAGAGAATAACAGAATGTGAATTAATATACATTTTGTGATCTAACAGAAGTCTGTAACTAATTATTGTTGTGTTAAGTATAACTCACCACCTTTTCTCCAAAAGTCATTAATTTTAGGAGAAGAGGGAAAGAGCTAAAATGAGAGTCGAATAAAGGGTGGTCTCTGAAAGTTGGGGACAGCTGAAATGTATGCAATTACATGCTGCTAAATACATCTTGGTTTATTTTCATACCTGTCAACGCAGCTCCACCCTGTCTTCTTAACTGCCCAGTCCCCCCCCAATAAAAAATAAATCTTGGCTGGATACAACACTACACAGAGCAAATGAACAAAAACAACTAGGTAAACAGTTTCCTTCAACAAACGTTTATTTTATGACTGAAGTAACTCAGACATCACCATTAGACTCTGGAATCACATTCCCACCTTGGCGCTTGATAAAGTACTTTTCCTGCCATTCTTTCTGCCTATGAATTGTTTTTTTAAAATGTAATACTGATTGGTACGTTATACACAGGTTGAGGAATCAGTAACTATTACCAGGATTACAAATAAAGCCAGAAACATTTTATAGTAACAGTTTAAGCTAAAATGTACAGAAACTGTAATTGTGCAAATGCATTTTAAAAGCTATATCCCTTGCATTATACATTCAATGTTACCAAGTTAATTCACAAAAGCTCATTTGCAGAAAAAGCTCTGTGTACTTATGTGCGATGGTGCCAACATTTCAAAACTATGTCGACAACGTGAAATGCATTTATAGTCTTACAAGCACACCCCCACTCCCTATAAAAAACGGCTTTTATAAACACTAGTAGAAGGCAAGAACATAAGTATATGCACTGACAATATTTCTATCTCCAAAATATACTTGTTTACCACTCAATAAGTCTATACTATGGTGCCTAAACAGGAATACAAGTGTAGAGTCCTGCACATGCCCACCGTCAGCTAGATTTACAGACCTTTCCTTGAAAAAAAAATGAAGTCAGCAAATATGTTTCTACTCCAGCTTCGCCTTTTTTTTTTTTTTTTTTGCATATCTATGTAAACATGTATCTGATTAATCCCAGAAGTGGGAGGAGGGCGCCGCATATGCAGCAGTACAGCTAGTACAGATGCGGAGACAGGGCACCGAGGGGGAGCACAAACTTTACGAATGGGGCATCTTCAATAGATGAATAAATAAAAATTGTGCCCTTTACGAAGCCAGCCTGTATGGTGCCCTAGGCGGTCGCCTAGTACGTCTATGCCTAAAGGCGGCCATGGTTAAGTGCAACTTACATAACTGTATTTTTGTCTCTAACTTCTTCATGCGCCTTAATTACTTGTTCTTTATTGTATGCCCTTTGTTGTACTTCATGAACAATATCTCCAGCTACAGGTCATTGAATCTGAGTATCCGCGGTGGTGGTGCTGCGGTAGCGTTGTCGCCTCAAAGCAAGATGTTTGTCCCGTTCGATTCTCAGCTAGAGCGTCTTCTGTGGAGACAAGCGTGAATGGGCGTACCTTCGTTGAAGGTTGTGCGTTAGGGCCAGCAACTCAGCACGTAAAAATCAACTGCCAATCATTAGCAGACCGGAGTTCCGCTGTGGCGACCCCTAACCGGGAAAAGCTGAAAGACACAACAACAGGTCATTGAATCTGAGTATTGTTTGCAGAAAGTCTTTACTTGCAATTATTAACCAGTCTCTTATTGTGTTGTCATGTTGGCTCTACCAGTAGCAAACTTTTTTTTTCTTTTAAACACCTTTATTAAATTATCATTTAAGACACAGGCAAACATACACTAACAGAAAAAAAACATTTTAACATATCTCTGTTTAAATACAATATACATCACATATATTTTCTTTGCTACTATCATCAGTCCAACAGTAAAAGAAATTGCTGAATTCCTGCCTTCCCTTAAACCTCACTCCTCCTGAACATTATTACGCATGTACTGTTCCCACAATTTCCATTTACTTCTACCTAATTTGCTCCTTCCCTTTTCTAAAGATCCCTCTTACAGTTCTTTTATCTCTTTTATAATATTCAGTACCTGAAATACAGTTGTTGTAGACTTTGAATTCCATTTACTAGTGATTGCTTTTTTGGCAGCCAGCAGAATTAAACTTAATAAGGTCAGTACAGACTTTGTTTTAGCCAAACATCAAGGCATTAATGCATTATGTAGACATTCCACTGAATATGCAGTCTCACTGCAATTTTATGTTGATTAAGTTGCTTCTCAAATTCCTTCTTAAATTCATTCGTGTCATATATTCAACTGCTGTGGGCTTAGCCACTGTTCAGTTACCGAATGGGCAGTCTGATAATTTCAGTAATGCATTCAAATCTTAAAACTCAGTACCTCAAGTCCGGCATTGAGTTACTAGATGAAGTTTTTAGTGAAAGAATTGTCTTTGGAATTTTTTTCTGGTATTATCAAATTTTACTCCTGTAACCAAATCAAATGAATTTTCAGTAGCCTCAAATATTGCTAACTCAGCATCTTCAAAGTTGGCATAGCTCTGTTAAGCGGTATTGGACCTTTGTTTATTAACTGCTGTACATGAAACACTTGGTTTTGTCAGTTTGAGATTCTTGGACATCTGCAGAAATAAAAATCTGAAAGCTCTCTTATTACAACTGCAAGATATGTCCAGGTGAATATACTTTGAAACAAATAAATAAACATTTTGTGGCAGCATCAGAAATAATGATGGGAAACTCAATTTCTTTATTAAAACCAAAGACAGCACTTTTGTTCAAATTAAGTAGAACTTTTTCAGACAAATCACTTTAGCTTATTAGGCAACTAAATATACAAAATATCAGCATGTGATCACATTTAAAATATTATTGGATAAGGCCAAATTATTTAAAAATGACAAGATTTATATATCAATTACTGCTTAAGTTTGCAGCTTCCTCATTTTTAAAATATGTTTTATATTTTCTGTATCACTGGGTCTAGACATTTAAAAAGCATTAAACCTGAGCTGCCATGATAATTGTTCATCATTAGATCACTGCTGCGGTAGACATGCGCAATATGGGACTTCCTGCCAAGGATAGGAGCAGCTGGACTGCTTCCAGAGCTTTAGGCTCCTTCCATGCACCCTGTCCACTGGTAAGCATGAGCACTTAATACTAATAAAAAAATGACCTAACTAGCTACATTTTTAGTTAGAAGGTACCACTGACTCTTCTTGGCTCTGCTATCTGTCTGTGAAACTCCTTCCACAGCTAGGACATGGACCAAGGTTCCACTAAGACTGTCGATTATTCCCAAAACCACAAGAAATAAAAAGTTGTCATGGAGGTTTTGGTCATTAGTCTAACTTACTGCTTGCCTCAGCCACTGATGGGTGACCCTACTATGGCCATCAGTTGTTCCTCAGACCACTCATCTTTTTCTCCAGTCCCTCTGGTCTTCTTCCATGAGCTGATGAACTGGGGGACAGGCATGTCCTTTGTGGCTGCACAGTTGCCTTTGCAAGCGAAGAGACAACCACCCTTGCAGGTTTCAGGGAAAGTACCAGGAGGTGCTCCTTTGCTGTACTACACTGAGGAGTCTCTTTCCTGGATTAAGAACTATATGTTGAGCCACTCCTTTTCTGGAGTTCTCCTTGGAAAAGAAGTCATAAGTCTAGGCATTTCTACTCTTCTGAAACAGATAATTAGCTAGTTGTGGCAAAAGGATTGCAGAGAGCATTTCACTCTGAATAATGATTTTTCTCCTTTGAAAAAGAGGAAATTAATTTCTCCCTGTCAGAATCAGATTCTCAATCTGAGGGACAGAATTTAGACTGGGAATGTGTTTCTGGTATCCCCTTACTTCAGGGTGGAAATTCTAAATCTGAAGAGAACCTTTACTCAGAATCCCCTCCTAAAGAATGGTCCTTTTTGAATTGTATTGCCAAAGTGAGGGCATTTTTTCAGTGGGAACAAAAATATGTGTCTGAATCTCAACAAAGATATTGTGATTAACTGCAAGTAGATTTTCCTCAACTCTCATCCATTCCTCTGTTTTTCAGAGTTTAGAGGATGCCTTTTTTGCAGCTAGCACTCTTCCTGACAATCAGGCATTTGCTCCTAAAAAATTCTGCTAAGGTGTATGAAGTGCTCCAGTCAAACAAGTTTCTTTTTTTCTACCCCTAGAGCAGTTCCTGTAGCAATTTCATTGTCAAAGTCAGCTTCTACTAAGCTTCTTTCAGCATCCAGCCTTACTCTTTCTGACAATTAGAATGGTTTTGATTGGTAAAAGTATTTCTTCTTTTTCTATCCTGGCCTTCAGAATTATGCACTGTCAGGCACACATCTAAATTTTTGCTGAGTTCTTATGATAACTTGAAGAATTTAATTGCTGATCTTCCTCATTAATATACTGTTTTCTGTGGTATTGCCTATGTCTCAAGTAATCAAACACTTTTTGCAGTGTGCTTATGACAGTGCTGATGCTGTTCTAGAACTTCTGCTACTAGAGCAATCTTGAGAAGAATTGCTTACTTACAGTCTCAAAATTTACAAGAGGATACTGAAAGTGAAATTTTAAATGCTGCTATGGATAAAGAAGTGTGATTTGGTCCTTCCTCTGAAAAAGGTCTTTAAGGGATTTGATGAAAGGACAAAGTTAGTTCAAGGAGTTACTCAGGTTTTTCAACCCTCCTTTTCAAAATGTAAGAAAAAGCTTTGTTCAACTTCAGGTTCCTCTTTCAGGAAGCAGAACAACAAACCCCCAACAAGACTTAAGCAAACAAAGTTTCACAAAGTCAGTGGCATGTATGTTCAAAGAAGAAATGAGGACCTTTACAGAACCATTAACAACCTATAAACTCAGACTGACTATATGCCCCCTGAGGAGTTTCCCCCTCCACACTCTGGCAGTCCTGTAAATCTATCCAAGAATTTAGGTCAACACTTTACTCACCCTGTATCTAAACAGACTATTTACATTTGATTGTCCCATGCTATAGCTTTTGGTTACTCTCATTATAACTAGACACTTCCAGGGAAAGTCAGGGCCCACTTTATAAGGTCCCTGGCTACTTTTGTGGCTTTTAAGAATGTACTGTACTCAATAAATATATTAGAAGCAGCAACTTGGTCACCTCTGCACACTTTTACCAAGCACTATAAACTAGATTTCTAGAGCAGGCTTTGCTAGGACTATTTTCCAAGGGATCCTGGACTCTGATTTAGCTTCCGTCTCCCTTAATCAGAAAGCTCTGGTGTTTGTCCAATATTGCCCAAGGCTACTGCAGCAGTGATTTAATGATGAACATAGTACAACTGTATAAGTAAACATACCGTAACATTAGTTATTCAAATTGATTAGTGCTGCAGTATCTGCTGCCTCCCTCCATCCCCCGATTTTTGCTATTTTATGGGATTTTTTTGCTTTTGTTCCTATCTGGCAGGATTCTTGCCTCCCTGTCTTCTGAGGCAAGAAAGCTCTGATGTTTTAGTGCCCTAGCCATTGGTTTTACTCTGCATCCCTCATGCATACCAGTGGCTAGGGTGTGTGGAAGGATCTCTAAAGCTTTGGAAGCTGATAAGCTCTTCTGATCCTTGGCAGGATGTCCCATATTGCATAGGCTTTTGCAGCAGAGATCTATTCAAGCATCTACTGTTATGGTATTACAAACACAACTGTGCTTTCTTGTTTTTCTAAAAATTTATCAATGTCCCTCTCCTCACGTCCAGCTTGATGTTCTGCAATACAAGATAACAAGCTTTTTGAAGCCTCAGTGTGATGTACTGTATTTGAACAAAATAAAATTAAATTTTATTGGGATCTTTAGAAAAGGGAAGGAGCAAATTACATAGAAATAAATGGGAATTGTGGGAACAATACAAGCGAGGAGGAGTGACATTTAACGGTAGGTGGGAATTCAGCATTTTATGTAATGCTGAATTCATAATAGTTACAAAAAAAGGATATGTGCTATATGTAAATGTAAAAAATTGTTAATATGGTTTGTTTTCTTTTTGTTGTATGTTTACTCATTTAGTAAAAGTGTTTAAATAAAAAAAAACAATATTTAATTTTATTGATCTAACAGTGTTCTGCTATAGATTTTCTTAATGTCCTTGTAATTTTTTCCAATATAAAAACAATTAGATATCAGACATTGAGCATGGTAAACAGTATTATTATTATCTGCCTGTGTAAGACTTGCATTGGCTGCAAAGAACACCATTATCGACTACATTAGTGATGATACTATTTGATTGTTATATACTTGCACTGTTTGCAAGGCAGGAAAATGTTCCTTTTTCTTTAGTAAAGAATATACCGCTGTTAACATTTTAGTACAGAATATACTGCTGTTAACATTTTTGTTGTGGCCTTGAGATGCTATACAAATGTACTGCTACTAATATATTTTTTTCTTGTGGTTTTGTGATGCTATACACAATGGATGCCAAACAAAATCCTCCACCAAGTAATGCTAGAAAACATTCTAGATCTATTTTTTGCCTGTACTAACCTGCCAACCTCAGGCTTACTTTATTACTTACTAGGCTAGTTTGTTTTTCTTTGACCTACCTACATCCACATTTTTCTTCTTCGGGTGGCTCGTTTTTCTCAGGAATAAAATGTCTTAATAGTGCCTCAGTGCTGGTGGCCTGTGTAGGTGACAAGTGAGGAATGCAGCAGGCTACAGGCCATGAGATGCTATGTACATGCTCAGGTGTTCTTCCCTGTTAGTAACCTATTACTCATTTAATCGGGTGTATACATTTGGTACACAATGCACATAATCAGAAGCACCCACATGTACCCCCCACAGTTCAGAATTGCATTGTTAGATGGACGTTCAGAGCAGTCTACTTTGTCAACATAAGCTGCACAAACAGACAAGTTGTAGAAGAGTTTAGGTGGAGTGCAAAGCCCCTTGCACTACATTAAAAGGGGATGCCCCCCCAAATAACTCTCTCCAAGGTTGCCTAACCTCCGGGTAAACTGTTCCATCCTAACTGCTTTGCCCATTAGGTTTACTAGCCTTGTTGTGTTTTTTGAAATTTTTGCACAGCTGACCATAGAAGTACTGCCACCACTTTTCATCATAGATGCTGTCTACTTTATCCAATTGAATAACTCTTTTTTTTTTTTTTTTTGCCTGGACTAATTCTGGCCACTGTCAGCTGATGCTTTTGTGTCACATGCATTCTCTGGAGGAAGGAGCAACCTCATTCCCTTGTGCCTGAACCTCTATCATCCAAGATGTTGTTCAAGCAAGCTCAGGTCACTGGTAGTGCATGTAGTCACCCTGTCCCCACACCAAAAGGAAGTGAAGCTGGAAAAAAAATAGTGTAAGCCTGTTCCCTACCTTTACTAAAAATAGTGTAGTCCAGATACAGATTTGCTGTATCCAGGACTGTATGTAAGCTTCTGAGCCCCCCAAGCCTTTCTGTGTTGGAGGGAAGCCTTCTAGCTTATCAGTGGGAGTGGTAAGCACTAGGTAACCTGTCTACCACATAAGGAATGGTTCTAGCACAGAAATTGTAGTTATTGGCCGTTTGGGCAATCTTCTCCATCTTGCTCAACTTTCTGATTTGAAAGCCTGCATTTGCACTTGTTTCTGTTCTGTAACTCATCTAGTGCAGATACAGATTCTTAGTTTTAGCACTTAAGTTTGCTTATTCGTGCTCAGCACTTGTTCAGAACTTGTAAGCACTAATAAGCTACTAATTACTATAGCACTCAGCCTTCCTCATTACCTAGAAGAAAACAGTTTTTGTGCTTACTTTTCTCACTTGCTTAGAGAAAAACAGCTCTTGTGCTCACTTTCCTCACTTATCTAGAGGAAAATAGTTTTTTTATTCAGGCATGTCCAAGGGTCAACTCCTAGTGTTCTCTCCTGTCTATCTGATGAATCTGGGCATCTTGAGGCAATGTAGAAATTGCCTCATGTACACAGACAACCCTCTCCTCCTACCACCCAACACTACAGCCTGTGAGAGATGCACTTATCTAGCCAAACTGGAGGTAAAGCTCTCTCCAACCAAGACTGAACTTGACAGTCAAGAGGAGAAGGTAAACATTTGTACCACACCACACTCATCACATAGTCTCACTAAATCTACACCACCAAAATCTACAGACAGTAACACAAAAACATTTGCGACGGCTCTCAATAATAAACTGTCTAAGCAACAGAGACCTCCAGAGCAGAAACGCAAGCAACCTCCATACCCCAACACAACCCAAATGACACATATCCAACAGACTCAGTGTGCCACTCAACCACAGCCAATAAGGCAAAACAGCATACCCAACACACTAGTCATATGTGACTCTATAGTCAGGCACACTGATGTCCCACTCACCAGGCTAAACAAGGAGAAGGTTACTCTCAGCTGCCTGTCGGGTGCCAGGATCCGTCACATAACCACGCACTCAGGTCACTCCACAACAAGTACAAATATGACTCTGTCATTGTCCATGTTGGTGTAAATGACCTGAGATGTACCTCCCTGGACTACATGAAAAGAGACATGGAAGAGCTCTCTCGATCTTGTAGCCCAGGCAGGTATGACCCTAGCCCTGTGTAGCATTCTGCCATTGCCCAGAATGATACCACAGTACAAGGACAAAATGATTGACTTCAACAATTGGCTAAGCTTCTGGTGTCATTCTAAGGGGATCCAGTATCTGTTTTCTTGGGATGACATGGTCGACAGACGATGATGCTTTGCCAGAGATGGCCTGCACTTGTTGCCCCTGGGATTCCGGATACTGGCTAAGGCTCTTGCCACCCCTATAGTGTCTTTTTTAGGCACAGTTCAAATGACAAATTCACCACCTTAACAGGAACAGGCAAGCAAAAACTGAGGGTAATGCTACTCAATGGTAAAAGTCTAAATCTCAAAATGCACTCACTCGAGGCACTCCTTAAAATGGAGAACATCGATATCTGTGCAGTGACTGAGATATGGTTCAAGGGTCCAGAGAGCACCCCTGCACTACCAGTCTGTAACTCCTACTACACTTTTTGGCCATGTAACCTGGACCAAAACACCAAAGGCGAAGGTGTGTTCATATTTATTAAGGATATCCACACCTCCAGGCTAGTTGCTCAGCATAATGCATCCGAGGTTATCCAAGTGCAACTAACTCTGGGAAAAACTGCAATCCACATTGTAGCTTGCTACAGATCCCCCACCATGCCCCAGGATTCCCACTACTCTTTTCTTGATGTACTGGAAAATATTAGGGTTCAACCAAACACTCTAATAATGGGCGAATTTAACTACCCCACCATTAACTGGGAAAACTACTCATGTACCAACTACTTAGCTCAACACTTTCTGGAATTCATAAATTCCAATGCCCTGGATCAACTTATCCATACCCCCACCAGGGGCAACAATATCCTAGACCTAGTCATTACCAACATGAGTGACTGGTGTTCCACACCCGAAGTCAACTCCGATCCAACCATAAGCTAATCACCCTTGATATACACATCCTGCCCCCACCCCCCATTAAGGAAACCATGGTAAAAAATTTCTCCAAAGCCAACTTCGTGCTTCTTAACACAGATGTGTTGAACTTCATGACACCCCATGCAGATAGACAATAAAGTTACAACTGCTGAATCCTACACAAATGCACTCTATAAGCACTTACATGAGTGCATGGATCATGCTATCCCAAACAGAACCAAGACGCTATCCTCCAAAAAAAGGAAGCCAATCTGGTGGTCCCCTGCCATAAGCAAACTGTACAACAGAAGGAAGAAACTGTTGCAAAAGAGAGTAAAATCCCATGAGTGGAGGAGCTCCCTGATCAGCCTCAGTAAAAAGCTGAGATCCCTTATAAGATCCTCCAAAGCTAGCTACGAAAACAAAATCACCACTAATTCAAAGGACAACCACAAAGCATTCCATAGCTATGTCAAGAATCTCGATGGCAACACCCAGATCTGCTCTGAGTTACAGCACAACGGCATGAAAATTACTGAACCAACTGATATTGCCAACATCCTGGCAGATAGGTTCAGTGCTAACTTTACCCACCCCCCTCATCCCCTAAAGGGCTCATATCTATACAGGAAGAATGCAGAGTCCATGTAACCACAATTACGCAGGTAAAAGCTGCACTCTCTAAAGCCAAAAACACAGCATCCATGGGACCGGACAACATCCCAGGCTGTGTTTTACATGAACTTCAGAACGAACTGGTGCCCCACCTAAGCACCATGTTCAATAATAGCCTCGCATCAGGCTTTGTGCCCACTGAATGGCACACAGCAACAGTTATCCCACTCCACAAAGGAGGAGCCACCACTGATCCCGGGAACTATTGCCCTATTAGCCTGATGAGCCTGGTCTGCAAGGCCATGGAACGTATCATCATGGAACTAAGACATTGGTAACCTCCAAACTCTGGATCCAACCCAGTTCAGGTTTGTGAAAGGCAGATCATGCCTCCTGAACCTGATCGACTTCTTTGAGGCAGTCATCAAAGCCATAGATGAGGGTAAGGTGGTTCACACAGCCTATCTTGACCTCGCCAAGGCTTTCGCCACCATCCCGCATTCTGGAATTATAGCTAAACTCACTAAACTAGGTATAAATCCCTACGCCACAAGATGGGTTGCCAACTGGCTCACTGACAGAACCCACACTGTAAAAGTTGCAGACTCCAAATCTGACCTCAAACCAGTGACAAGTGGAGTACCACAGGGTTCAGTCCTGGGACCTCTCCTGTTTGCTATCTACTTCTCTGTAGTACAGGCTAACACAGAAGGCCTCTGGCTAGCGAAGTTCGCAGATGACTGCAAACTAGGAGCCATAGTCAAGTCCACAAATGATGTGGACATCCTACAGAAGGGCCTCGCTGAGACAGACGCCTGGTGTCAGAGCTATGGCCTCAAGCTCAATGCCAAAATGTGCAGTGTCACCCCCTTTGGTAAAAACTCTGTACCCATGAAATACCACATAGGCAGCAATCTAATTAACACCGAATGTGTAATAAGAGACCTTGGGATCCAGGTGGACAGTAGTCTCTCCTTTGATCGTCACATCGCCAGAGTAGTCAGGAAGTCCTTCTACGTGGCACACCTCATCATAAAAGGGTTCTTATCCAGGAAAAAAGAGGTCATTGTTCCTCTCTACTCGACACTAATTAGACCCATTATAGAGTACAATGCCCCTTTTGGAATGCACCTCACAAGACATCTGCAGCAGCTGGAAAGGCCACAGAAGTACCTCACAAAGATGATTACTGTCCTCAAACAAATGCCTACACTGACCGTCTCAAAAAACTCCAGCTTTACTCCATAGCATATCGTCTACTCCAAGGTGATCTCTGCCTAACATATAAACCTATGTCAAACCCAGAGTTGCTGAACATGCTACACCTAAAGAAATCCATTCCCTCTGAGCTACATGCTCTAGGGACCTAAACCTAGTCACCACAATAAACAGGACATGCTGGAGGGATAGATTCCTGTCCCAGAG
Organism: Protopterus annectens; assembly: GCF_019279795.1. Taxonomy (NCBI): domain Eukaryota; kingdom Metazoa; phylum Chordata; order Ceratodontiformes; family Protopteridae; genus Protopterus; species Protopterus annectens. Next base: position 527,023,594 of record NC_056733.1, read on the forward strand.
ACTTTATATACTCTGGAACAGTTTACCCATCTATGTCAAGCAAAGTTCCTCATTAGCACTCTTCAGGAAAAATCTTGCTGAGTGGATGGGAAATAGGAAATACACTCTGGGGATTACTTCTGTGTCTCTGCTCAACAGTGGCACAGGAAAATAACTTTCTTGGGTGGCGTAAGCCAGAGAACCTTGTTGGCTAGGCTTACGTAGGCCCTTGGGCCGATAGCCTAGTACCTGCCTATGAACCTATGAAAAACGTTTAACAGTCTACTGACACTGCTTGACAAAGGAGAGGTTAGAAATGTCTTGATGTTTGCTTATATATAAGAGCAAGAGGCACCACTGTGTTTCTCAACAGCACGCTACCAGTTTAGTAAAAACATCAGACTATCAGAGGACATGCACTTCCCAAATACTGCTGTCCTTCAAGGTCTGTGACTACTTACTTTAATTTCTAGCATAGTACATCTTATTACATGGTTCAATGGCTGTAGATTGTGATGTTACATTGGATGCCAGTGCTTGTATATTACTCTAAAATTTCACTCTAGTTCCAACTACACGGACAACCAGCTAAAATTAGGCCTGAATATGAAACATTTTGGTGCAGGTTGCTTAAAATTGCTGTATACTAGTGACTGTCTTTAGCATTGACTCAGAAAAAAGCATTGGTGTTAGTCATGATCCTTGCTGCGTAAGATGGTAGGAACTATAGGCGAGTGGATAAAATGTCGCAAACCTGGTATTATGCATCCTGTAATCGTAGTTCTCCCAGATTGTGGAGTTTCTTCCTTCAAAAGCCCAATCAGTTCTACAGAAGAATGAACTCCACACAACAACCTGATGGAATATGACCACGGAGTACCAATAAGTGTACTCACACCTCTTCTATCAGCAGACACACACATCCAATCTCATAAGTGCAAGTAACAGAATGAAGAAAAATCCGCACAGAGATGCCCAAGAATTCTGCCACAAAAAATTTGTAAAATTCCGTTGTTTATTGACGTGAATGCTTCAG
>NC_056733.1:527025108-527051491 GCF_019279795.1 Protopterus annectens
TGTTGTTATATTCTTGATAGAAATGAGATAGTGTTAAATAACATATTTAGATCAAGACTAAGGTTAGTGAAGGGGAATTGTAACTCCAAGATGGTTGTGTATATTGCCATATGTCAGGAATGTTTAAGTTATTATGTGGGGAAAACGGAAGGAAGCTTAAAAAAACGCATTTATGAGCATACATATAATATAAAGAAAAGGGATTCAAAAAGTACGATTTACAGACATATCAAACATAATGGCCAAAATCATTAGTTCAAATTTGCCTTGTTGGAAACAATTATAAATGACCCTAGAGGTAAGGATCATAAAAAATTATTGAATTACCGTGAGGTATGGTGGCAGTTATACACAGATGCCACAACATACCCGGGGCTTAATGATAGTATATCAAAAAAACGAACCAAGAAGCAACCAGAAGTAAAGAACAACAAGCACAGTATCCACCAACAGATTTATTATAAAAACTCAAATCTCTGACGTCTCGGCCAAAGCCTTCAAGGAGAATAAAACACTCTCAGCAATGTAGCAATATATACATCTAAATATAAGATAATTACACAATTAATCAATTATCTCACACATCAATCAAGTAATGCCTTCCAATTGAACTCCTCATTTAGCCCAAAAGGAGACATAGTTTTAAATTTTAAAATAAACATAGCTTCTTTCTGTAATAAAAGAGTTTTCCCATTCATATTATAATATGCAGAAACACAAATTTGTTCTAACACAGTGCCTTTTAAACCAACACTGCTGCTATCATGAAATTGTGCAAAATGTAAAGCTACAGGACTATCAACATTAGCATTGTTTATATCCCTAACATGCTCCAAGAGCCTTGTTTTAAATGCCCTTTTAGTCTCTCCTATGTAAAATTTTTTACAGGGACACTGTAGGGAATATACAACACCTACTGAATTACAATAAAAGCAATTATTAGTACTAAATTTAACATTATTTATAGAAGTAAAATAAGGTACAATGTGCTTGCAGGCTTTACACTTCCCACAAGGGAAAGTTCCAACTTTAACAGGTTCCCTATATATTTCTGGGGAAGGTACACTAAACTTACTTCTAACCAAAAAGTTTTTAATATTTCTTCCCCTACGGTAAGAAAATTTTAAATTCAAATTCAACCACTGTTGTACATTCTTTAAAGAACATAAAAAAAGCCAAAAGCGGCTCACAATATCAAGAAACTGCATGGTAAAACAACCAAAAGTGGTAACAAAATAAATATTTTCATTATTCCTATTAATACTACCATATCCTACCACATCACAACCAAATGTGTTAACATTTCTACAGACTGTTGGTTTAGTGCCTCTGACCAAACTATCAAAGCTTTTATTCAGAATTTCCTTTCCATACCCTCGGGCTATAAATGAATCAACAATAGATTTCATTTCTTTATGGAAAATTTCAGGCTTATTACAAAGTCTGTAAATTCGTAACATTTCCCCATAGGGTAAAGCATTTAATGTATGGGGGGGATGCCCACTAGTGCCATGTAAATATTGGCAACCTCCTTCAAACTTTTTATTAAGGGAAGTAACGATATTCCTACCATCAGAAATATCCAATACAACATCCAAAAATGGAATAATATGTCCAATTTTCAGCCCATCAAATTGTAACAAATATTTGTTCCTATTAATATCATTGAAAAATTCCATTATATCATTTTCATTACCATCCACTAAGAATATCAAATCATCCACGTACCTATAGTATTCAATCACATGTGTGTGAAAAAATTTATGTTTATAAATAACTTCCAATTCGAATAATCCCATAAAAAGATTGGCATACATGGGGGCAAATGCAGCCCCCATAGCCGTACCCTGTAACTGCTGGTATAAAACATGATTAAATTCAAAAAAATTATGAGTCAAACAAAAATGAACCAATTCAACTATAAATTCTGTAGCAGGAAAGTCTCCTAAAAAGAACCTAATGGCCTCTATTCCAAACTGATGCTTAATATTAGTATATAAGCTCTTAACATCAATAGTGACCCATAACATGTTCTGATTTAGTTCTATCCTCTTAATTTTTTCCAAAAAATCTAAAACATCACATATATGAGAAGGTAATTTAATAACATATGAAGATAAGAAATGATGTATAAAAATACCTAAATTATGTAAAAAATAATAAGAACCTGAAACTATAGGCCTACCTGGAGGTCTAGATAAATTCTTGTGTATTTTAGGTAGGCAGTAAAATAACGCCATTTTACAACCTTCCACCTTAAACTTATTTTAAACTTCTGCTTGACAAAAATAACCTAATCTGACCCCTTTCTTTATAAGGTCCAAATATTCATCAATGGATGTAGTATATACCTTTAAATCAACCACTTTATATGTATTCTTATCACTCAGGTGATCCATGCACATAGACAAATAATTTGAATAGTGCATAGCTACCAACTTGTTCCCCTTGTCAGATGGCTTAAAAACAATCTCTCTCATCCTTCCAAGGGCTAACAAAGCTTTCCACTCTTCAAGTTGCATATTATACTTTATACTTGATCTCTTACTCATATACTCTTTATAAGCTAGCTCAGTGAAATGATTTACTAAATTAACAAACTGACATACCTCTCCATTTAAACTATTAGGCACAAAATTGCTATGTGAAGGAACCTTAGTTGTGTCAAACTTATAATAAGCATTAATGTCACAGTCCGACACACAAGAATAAAAGCTGTCAGAAGAACTACTAACACTATCATCACACAATGTGGAAGAAAAAATGTTGTCATTTTTAAAAAAATATTTTAGATGCAATTTTCTACCAAAAGCATATACATCTTTCTGTAACTCATGAAGTCGTGGAACCACCGTGGGGATAAATTTAAGTCCCCTGTTCAGTACAGAAATCTCAATGTCACTAAATTCATAATTTGATAAATTAATAACATACTCTTTAGTATTTAATACAGTATGAACAGTATAAACAAAATTAGAGTCACCGTTTGCCCCGTTTAAATCCACCCTGTCCATGTCGTTGCCCACCTGTATTAGAGGATTGTTCCCATGTCCGTTTCTGTCCCTGTGCATTGGGGATTGATGTGGAAACATCCCCATGAAAAGTTTGCTGAAAATTGTCCCTCTGTTGAGCCGCTGGAAGAGCAGGGTAGTCGGAATCATTACAATCCTCTTCATACGAGGTATAGCCGCCTTCTGAAGCTGAAGAGTAGTGCGATTGATTTACAGCCGTACCAGGCTGAAACCTAACTTGCTTGCGACCCTTGTTACATTGTGTCCTGGATAGGAAAGCTCTATTGGACTCATAGTCGCGTACATCACACAACAACTTCCCTTTTTTTCTGTCAATCAAAATAGTTTCATACTCTTTAAGTTTCAAGTTTGTTTGCTTCAAAAATTCATCAAACGTAGAAGCCAAAACTGTATTTGTAAGATCTAAACACAATTTCTTAATACTGGAACACAATTCCTTTTGTTTAAACTGATCACGTTCAATGAGAATGTGCAACCATTCAGTTACACATTTATGTGCAGCATTGACCCATCTTTTGTGAAAGATACAATCTGTGTCCACAGTCAAATCAAACGGAGTAGAGGGGTCTTTGAATACTCTAAGACCCCTCGGGGTAGTTTCAGTCTCTAAATACTTTTGCAATCTACATATGTTGTAATATACGGCAGTTTCTTTCCACATTAGTTTTTCAAGTTCCTCAAAAAGCAATTTATTTTCTGTATTAACAACAAGTGGTACCTTTCTGCCCACACAGGAGAACGGGTTGGAAGACCGCATACGCCTATCTTTCTCCCACTTCTCCCAAACAGTATTATTATCAGTTCCTGATCTCTGGGAAGCTTGCCGCTCACCTCTATCAGCTGGATTAGCCAGAAAATTGTCAAGAGACATTTGACTTCCTTCCATGGTCTCTCTGATTATTGAATTACCGTGAGGTATGATGGCAGTTATACACAGATGCCACAACATACCCGGGGCTTAATGATAGTATATCCCTGAAAGCTATTCTTGAAGCTAATTTATAATGTATTATGTACTTGGTTGATACATTATATTTAAAAGTTATTCACACATTTTTCTTCGACCAGGGAAGTGTAGAATTGATTATTATCTAGGCTAGGTACATTTATCCGATCTTATTTGAATAGAGTGGTATTGTTTAGCATAAGTAGATGGGTTATTTAGTTCCAAATGTTTATAGTGTATAAATATGCATAAACTTACATTGTAATTTATCATTATTTTATATATGTAGTTGTATTTTTATATAATTTATATATTTTATACATATTTTTACATTTTTATTGCATGTATATATGAAAGGAGGATTGACATGATTGTGAGACTGCATTGTTGCATTGAACAGCAGGAGCAACAGATATGTGATATTTGGGGTGGTTGCTTTAAGCTGCAGTTTCGTGGGAATTTTTGAATTTGTAAATTTGGCACCTAAAAGGTTATTAAAGGCGGAAGTTTTATTTTTATGGTGTTCTGAAGAAGCCCGTAGGATACGTGTGAAAGCACTTAACCGATATTCACGATCCAGTTCGCAGTTGTGGTTATAATATTTTTTATCAGCTTCTTTTGTTAGTTTCTATTGTTAGTTTGTCATCAGTTTTACGGACGCTGAGGTGTTTTTTGCCATTTGTGGCGGAATTCTTGGGCATCTCTGTGCGGATTTTTCTTCATCCTGTTACTTGCATTTATGAGATTGGACGTGTGTCTGCTGATAGAATAGGTGTGAGTACACTTATTGGTACTCCGTGGTCATATTCCATCAGTTCTACAGAAGACATGCATGCTTGACAAACTGAAGAAAGATCATCTCAGCTTGGACTTGAACCTTTATCCTTCAGAATACTGTGGAGTCTGCATATCTTCCCCGCAGTCGAATGACATTTAAAGACATGCAGGTAGGTGCGTGCGTGAATGGGTGTGCCTTTTTTGAAGGTTGGGCATCAGGCTGGCACCTCGGCACCATAAAAATCCACTGCCAATCATTAGCAGACCAGAGTTCCGTTGTGGTGACCCCTAACCGGGAAAAGCCGAAAGACATTAGTTGCTATTTGTGCCTGTGAGACAGCTCAGATCTTGTCATGTCTGTGCTGCTACAGCCTTCTCAAAGTACATCTCATTGGCTACTGAATTAGTCATAACAGTCAAGTAGGAGTGCAGTGTTTATTATAGAATACCCACTAGAATTAATTTAGCAATTGAGAAAGGATTTAAAACCAACTCCTGTAGAATGTGATTTTGATTAGTATTTACTTAGTACTGTTTTATATGCAGAATAAAGATGTTGCAAAGGTTTGGTTACTTTTAAAATAATACCGCATGGCTTGCTATCCTGTGTCATTTTTCCTTACAGAGCAAATTCTGTCATTAGTATATAAATAATTATGAAAGGTTTGTTATTTCTTACTTTAAATGGCACCATTTTGTTTTTCATACATTATGCGTCACTAAAGGTTATTGTATAGGGACTCAATGCGGTTCTTTCAGCACAACACCATAAATCCTAGCTGTAATTCTGCAGTAAAATACATCATCTTTTTTAGCAAGGTGACATACACTGTAAATTAAATCAAAAGGTGCTTCAACACAGTATTAGTTTAAGGGTGTGCACACTTATGCAACCAGCTTATTGTACGTTTTTTATTTTTTATATTTTTTCCTGTAACAGATTTGTTTTCCAATTGAATTGTACAGGTTATAGGTCACATTAAAGGTGGGAAAAGTTTTGAAATGATGTATTGTGGTCTCATTTTTTATATCACAAAAACCTGGCATTTTAACAGGGGTGTGTAAACTATTTATATCCACTGTACGTAGTATATTATGACTAGAGAAATTTGATCACAATTCTTTGTAGTTCATATGGCTCTACCTGCCATGGTGTAGTATCAATTACAGTGAAAAAAGTGTAGGAGTGCAAAGTGTTTTACAGGTTTGAAAGATGCAAGATACTTATTGCTGTGGCACAGACAGTACTCAGACGTAAAGTGTATCTTTGATGAGCCAACAGCTTAAAAAGCTGTTAGCCACTTTACTCAGCTAAATTGTTTGTGTGGCAGTGTGACATTTATTACAGCTGTTGAGCTGTCAGTCATTTGTGATGTTTTCTTGTGTTGGCTGCCATGTGTGTTGCAGCACGAGACTAAAGTATAACAGCTCTGAAAGGTTATTACACTCTTGCCTTGCTGATTTCACAGCTTGATCAGCACTCTGCATGTACTATGAACTTATTATTGCTAGATACTTAAGTATGAGTCTAAATATAACAAGTTAATTTTTCTTTTATTTTATTGACAACGCTCTGTCTATTATGTACATTACATCATTTTTATTACTGAAGTAATATACAGAGTCATAAGCGGTTATGACCATGTCCTCTGCATAGGGTATAAGAACAACATGCGAAAGTAAATAATGTGCTGATATGGATGCCAAAAGAGAAGCTGTTGTGGCATGCATGTGCATAATTAAAACAGAAGCTTAATTACAGTAATAGAAGGAGATGGCTATGACCATTCCTTTTGTTCTATGCAAACCTTCATATACTGTTTTGTTTTTTTAATTATTAAATGACACTGTGATCTGTAAAACTCATATAGTGTTTTTGGCATGCTTAATAAAGTTGTTAGTCTTGTAACATTTACAACAAGCGCTCAGATAAAAATAGTTTCAGTCTCAGACTATGTGTGTATTATTATTATAACTATATATATTTTTTTAATTTTTATAGGCATCGCTGATTATAAACCTCATGATGGAGACCATATAATTTTACGGCTTTCCACATGGTAAAATACAATGATGTAGATTCAGAATGGAACTCCATGTCACTCTGTCTTACATTTCTTTATTTCACTACATACATGCAACTGCTGGTCATCATAAAGAAGAACCAAAGCATATGGGATTTAACTTATAGGTCTGCTAAAAGCAAATCAAGTGGAATATGGATATATGTCTTAAAGCATTTAGCATCAATATCGCTGACTAACTAGCAGCTAGCTAGAGCAAACGTGAACCATAAGGTTTGAGAATGTTAACTTTTTGACTTAATCTCCTAGTCTGTTTTGTTTTCTTGTATACTGTATTAGAAATGATTGTTAAGGTACCACTGTATCTGATTTTAAAATATAACTCAAAATATTTTGACAATAGCATTTGAAAGCTTGAGCAAACATTTTCACTTGAGATCTTTTTAGATACTCAATAAACTGTAAACTTGTACAACTGAATTTTGTGTCTCCTTTGGTTGTCTTAACTGATTAGCACATTTTGTACTTTTACTAAGTTGTCAACAGAGTGAAAGACTGCAAGAATATATTTGATTTTTAACTGGATGCTATTTCTGTGACCTATTTTGCACATATCCATTGAATTTCATGGTGTCTGTCTTACATAATCAGTGAATAAATCTAAAGTAAACTGGCAGATAAAATGTATTCTTAGCCATTTAATGTTGACATCTACCAGTATTATTTGGATGCCAGTCCCTTTCTGGCAACAGATTCAACCAGTACAACAAGGACAGTGCAATGACTTGTACATAATTGCACACCTGATATACTGGATGTCTGCAGTCCTTGATTCATCTCTGTTCAAAACACTATACTAGCATTTGCACACTTTTTGTATTTAAATATGTTTATTATAGTCATATATTAGACAGTGGTACTAAATATGATTGTAAACATGAAAAAGTAGGTGTGATGTATTTAAAAGAAAATTATATCATCCATTTTTTTTTATTGCAAAAAATGTTCAGTATGTACTGAAGGAAGTACTGTAGATACTCTTCATTCCCACTGCTGCCACTCCCATTCCTTCTGTAACCTATGGGTAGTGTCCTGCCAAGGACACAGCACCTGGCCAGCTTGTCATACTCTAACTTCCCTGCCTCTTATTCACTTTGGCTGCAGATAGGCTCCACTGTTTTTGGAGGGAAGTATATCAGGAACCAGAATGAGGTAAATTCTCAGTATTTTCCTGCTGCCTCAAGAAGAAACATCTATCAGGCTCCAGACGAATAGTCGTTGCTCAAAAGTGTCTTGACTAACAGATAAGATCACTTTTGGGGATCTCTTCCTCTTATAAATATTTTTTATTGAATATTCACGGCATTATTTCCATTCTACCTTAAAATATATAAATATATAACGAACGGCTATTTGTGGGATTCCACCCGAAGAATACTGTCTTTTGTCAGGGATTATATGTGTTTCTGCTCTGTTTACTTGGCTTATTTTTCAATTTTGTGTGGAAAACTGTGATTTTATAAAAATATTTGGTCTGTGCTTTTACAGTCTGAATGTGTGTTTTTCATGCCTGACATTTTTTTAACAGAATTAGAATATGTCTTCATTTCTGAGGTAATAAATGTTCTGTGATATTTCTGACTAAAGTTTAAGGTCTGGTGACACAATTCTAAGTTTTCCTTTTTTAGATGATTTGTTTTTTTCTGTAGTCTTCTCCCAGATGTTTGGAGTTCTTAACAAAGGTATCAAAGAAAAGGTAATATTTGCCACCAGATCTTTCTGAGTTTTTTTTTTCAACAGCTTCAAGCTTTTGCAAGAGACTTCTCAAGAGTCTAGGCCTCATGACATCCACGATCCTCATGATACAACTTGCTAGATTACACAAGTAAAATCCAGTGGTACCAAAACATTTCTTAGATCCAGCATGTACACCTCCTGGACCCAGCCTGTCAGCAGCCAGCATGAGTGAGAGGGAGGGAAGTTAAAGGTTTGGTAAGCTGGCCAAGTGCTTTGTCCTTTGCATTTGATACTACATATAGGCTACTGCAGCAGTACAGAAATTCGAGCATCTACTGTTATGGGTAAGCAGGACTTACACAATTGTACTTTATATAAGGTTCCTACCAAAACAGTGAATCAGTAGGACTTTGCTCTCACAGTAAAAAAGAAATTGCTAATTTACATGAACAGGTGCTAGAACAGTATAGGTAGCTGTTGGTGTTCATCATATTGATCACTGATGCAGTATTGTTAGCTGTAGGGGTTATATCCTGCAAAGTATATAACAGTCAGCCAGCTCCAAAGCTTCAGAGCACCTTCCAGCATTCAAACCATTAGGTAGCTCAAGCTGAGCTGCCTAAAACACAGGTGTGAATGCCAAGCCCTTCAGAGCTTTCCTGCCACTGAAAAGTGCGCTCCTGTGCAGGCTTTTGAGGAGGATCAATGGTCGGCTTGTGCTGTTCCTTTGCTGGGCAGATAAATTCCCTTTGAGGGAAAAGCAGATAACAAAAAAACATTTTTTCTGTAGAGAAATTATATTTATTTTACTTTTTGGTGTAGATGAAGTGCATTAAAATGCTTCTTACAGTGTTTTGTGGGAAAAAAGTGACTTTTAATAACTTAAAATTTTTACTGGCTTATGTTGATTGTTTTCCCCTGGAAAGAGGCACCATTTTCACCATGACCATGGAACAAACTACTGGCCCCATGGTCAGTCCTTCTAGCCACAAACAGAACAATTTTGCAAACAGCTTTTGCCACCACAGCAGGCTAATAATTTGCCTCAGCTGCAAGTGGGTGACTGCTGTTGCCAAAGTTAGTTCCTCAGACCTCATCTTTAACTCCAGATCTCTCTGGTGTAGCAGCTGCAGCCACTATGGATTGGGGGTTAACCATGTCTTCTGGGGCTGTTTACATCCCCTCAATAGGAAAGAAGAGATACTCATCAGTGCTGGGACAGGAAAAAGGGAAGATTTTCCTGTTTAGTCAGGTTGTTGTGTTCATCCTGCAGAAGCTGCTGCTGCCAATAACAACACTGTTGGCCCCATTCTTCCTGTCAAAAAGAAATAGAGAACTAAACAAGTATCTATTCTTCATCAAATTTCTCTAGACAGAAGTAGTTTAGTAGATCTGGCTCAGGATCTAATTCAGCTTATTTATCCTTCTTATAAGGTGGTTTTTGATAAAAGAAAGATGGATGCTACTTTTCCTAAAGAGATTCAAGATTTTGAATCTGGACAGGAAGATGAAGGGACAGATGCAGCGTTCTCTCCCCCGATTTCTGATTTAGACCCAGGGGAGAGCACCGTTTCTGATTCTTATTGTGGAGGATTCTCTTTCTCTGAGATTGTCTCCAGTATGTGCCAGTGTTTTCAGTGAGAGAGCACTGAGGTTTCTTAGTCCCTCACAAAACATTGTGAGCTGTTACAGATGGAATTTTCAGAACCTTTACCATTCCTCCAGTGCTCTTAGTTTTGGAGGATGTGTGCCACTGCCTGTAATTTTCCTGACACTCAGCCTGCTTTTCCTAAAAAGGCAGATACATTGTATAAAGTGCCTCAGTTTTTTTAAATTGTTATACACTCATCTCAAACCTGACTCAGTTGCATTAGATGCAGTTAATCCTACCGCTGATGAACATTTAAGTAATTCCAATCCTACATTTTCTGACAAAGATGGGAAGATCCAGGTCAAACCATGGACTCTAATCAACTTTATTATAGAACAGTTTAACAGATTAAGCGCTTTCATCCTAAGAAATAGAATATATGAACATCTTTACCATATAGGAAAAAAGAATGAAAATAATGCATAATTCAAATATTCTAAAGAATGCCCTAAGTTTCAGAATTTTAGATTTGCTGTTTTGGATCACGTTAAGGTAAATCCTAGGAGAGATGAGAGTGGTGAGGTTTTAGAAGAGAGGGAAGTTAGATGGCAACTCAAGTTACAAGCGTCACACCCTCCGGGATTAATGAACATATTTCCTTGCAACCCGTATTAAACAAGAGAGCCAGTATGTATTAGTGCATTTTATTGGATGTTTTTAATTTCAAGAGTATTTTAAGTGTGTTTTAGGTTGTTTTTTATTTCCATTCACATTTACTGCTATTTTTATTTTCGCTTGATTACGTATGGAATGTCTGATGCTTGAAAGTACTTTAAGTGTGGTACTGTGACTTTAAATCACCTTGGTGGTTAATTTAATTGGTTTCTTTATATTATTTAAATAGGCTTGGAATGTGGAAATGTTTGATTCTGATGAAGTCCAAGTTTTTAAAGGATGAAAGCACTTATTCTGTTAAACTCTTCTATAATAAAGTTGATTAAAGTCCACGGTTTGACCTGGAGCGTTTTTCTTTTTTCTTTTCAAGTTTTGGATGGTAGGAACACTTCAGTTTGTGTTTGTGATTAAAGATGGAAGATCATCAAAGAGTATTGGAAAAAGTGTATGCTTTTACAACTTTAATTTTCAGATTTTTGAATTTTCAGGTTTGTACTTTAAAGCATATTCTAATTGTGAAAGTATGAGAACTGTCGTATCTGCAGTTTCTTGGCTGCAGTTTCTTGGCAACGTCTGAGGAAGCCTGAATAGGTGAAAGCGCTAACTCGTTGTTGCAATAAACTTTTTTAACCTACTCGAGAGTGTTTGGAAGTATTTCTCTATATTGGCGTAGCAGTGGATTTACACCACGTTTGCATTTAGAGAAGATTTGTTTTTTCTGCTGTGTTCCGCTTCTCCGATCTTGTTCTTACATCCTTCATATTTTTTAATAGAGTTTTATCCTTCGTTATCTCATATATCTTCTTAAGATTTGTACACTTTTTGTACACTATTATTGGTGTATCCCCCACCTTTTCCTTAACCAGCTTATCATCATCCGGTATAGTTCAGTTTTACAGATAATCCGTGTAATTATAGTACTGTCCACATTATAGGTAATAATAATGGAACTCTTAAATTTACCATATTTAATAACATTCAATCCCTCATCTCTTACAAACTCTCTCAACTCTTTTTGGCTGGCTAAAATGGGGATGAAGTGGTTGTTTTTCTTTTTATCTATCACTTCATTCATTAAATTATCTACAAAGATATCCGGGTAGCCCCTTTAACTGAACATATTCTTTAAGAGGTGATATTCTTCCAAAAAACTGCTCATACACTGAAGTCATGCATGCTGCTTGCACAAACTGCCCCTTGACGACTGCACTGTTTTGAATCTTAGAGTGATAACTAGTGTAATGTAAGAAAGCGTTCAAATAATTTGGCTTTCTATAAATTCTAGAAGTATAACATTGGATGTGTTGTTGTCCTATCTCGCCTTCATTCTTACCAGGATAGGTTTGGACCCAATCCTTGGACCTGACTCGGCCTTTATATTCAAGCTCAAGGTCTTCCACTAGCTCGTGGCTAAACCCTATCCCAGCATACACAAGGAAAGCTCCCCAGATCTTGTTTGCCACTAAACTAGATCAGGTGCTCATTCTACTAGCTCTGTATAAGTATAACATTTCTACTATTCTCTATTGCATAAAAGTTGCTTATTCTCATTGTTAATTGTTTAAAATTAATATTTTTTTGGTATTGCCTAGTGTACTTCCGCCTTTTGTGTCTTTTTCTGCTGTTGGCCATCGTCTTTGATTAGGCCTTGTTTTTCCTGTCCCGGCTCTTTCTTTAAAAGTTTATTTAGCCCGTTTAAGTTAGAGGGCTCTCTCTCCCTGGTTGTTGTTTCCCTTCTACTTGTTATTTCTATTCATATAGTCCATTTGAGTTAGGGAACTGCTATCCCCTTATCCCGTTTAAGTAAGAGGGATTTCTCCTTTCCCTTTCCATCTCATGGGCATAGCCTGTTTAAGTTAGAGGGCTTTGCCCGCCCTTCAGTTCTTTAAAAAAAAAATAAAATATGTATAGATACTTATATATAACTTTTCTAACTAGCTGTATCCTTCTGTTACAATGTCTTCTAAGGAGTCAAAACCATCAGTTTTCAAAAAATGCAAGAAATGTGGACAAAAAATGTCATTGACTGATAGACATACAATTTGTGTCTATTGTCTTGGAGCTGTCCATCTCCAGGAGTCTTGCTCCATTTGTCATTCCTTTAGCCACAGAGCACTCCTGGAGAGGAAAAACAAATTAATATTGAAAGGACTGTTAAAAAAAACCTTCTCAGAGGCAATACAAGAAGGTTCGGGTTTACACAAATCTGACAAATCTCCTTCTGCAAAATCTGATAAATCTGATAAGACATGCTCTTCCAGTGCTCCATCGGAGCCATCAAAAAAGATCACAAAAACTTCAACACTGGAGCCGAAGTCTATCGGATCTGACAGACTTACAGCCCAGGCACCATCTGTCTCGGTGCCAATGGAATTTCAGATTCGGAGCCGGTCCCCAGTCTTAGATCCATTCTCTCCGACCCTACGATCACCCATTTTACAGCCTACCGAGTCTCCAGCCCCCTCAAGTTGGTCTTCCAGGAGCTTATCTGATGACAGCGTGGATCGAGTGGTACAGATGCTATTAAGGACACCGGTGCTGGCCAAGTTGTTATCAGATCCAACCCCTAGGGCTTCGGATCGACCACATCTTCCTCTTCTACACCAATTCCTTCCGATCTGACCTGGAACTTCGGAGCTGAAATGTCCGGACCTGATAATAGTGGAACCTTTGGATCCGAGACCTATTTCAGGATCTTTGGATCCAACCATTGCTTCAACATCCTCAGCTCCATCGGAACCCGAGGGGTCCAGAGGCCGATGCTCTCCAGTCAAGTTCAGGTAGGCAATTCAGATCTGACAGTTGTCGGATCCGGCTTTGTCTCTCAGGGCATTGGCTCAGGTGGACTCTGCTCCTACATCAGCCTCTGGCCCATTGCCCTTAATTCCGGGGATTCCCTCAATCTCTTCGGATCCAGGGACTTCCTCGGGTCAGGGGTGGGGGGCTTTTGAGGTGATGAGAAGAGTACTGTCTCCACAGGCAGTTCTGCTATCATCTCCAGAGGTTCTTCCCCCAAAAGCACTGGTGCCTGCCTCTATGTCCTTGCTTCCACAGGGAAGCCAAGATCTTAGACCTCAGGATACCCCGCAAGGCACCTCCTACTCTTCCCAAACCTTGCCAGAGTATCCCTCTGAGGAGGCCCTCAGAAGAAACTGTGCAAGAGGAACCACTTAGACTCCCCAGAGGAGTCCATCACCACCGATACAGACCTTGATGAAGTGGAAGGGTCCCCACGGTTGCCTCCTGATGATGTTTCCTTTGGAGACATCCTAAAAATACTGAAGCAGAGAGGCAGCTGGAAGTCCACTCTAACTCTTTGGCAGAGGAGTCTATATACCTGAAGGCCTTTGGATCTCACCCTTCCAACCTCTTGGGTGCTGCACCTTTCAACGAGCTTATGGACCTAGTTTCTCGGAAGGTGTTGGAGTCTCCAGATTCAGTGGAACCTGTTCCTAGTAGGCCAAATAAGTTTATCACATCCCCAGCAGACAAACCTTTTCTAACTAAATGACTCCCAGTAGATGCCATGGTGATGGCGGCAGCCACCAAGAAGGAACTCTCAGAGACATCTTCTGTTCATCCACCAAACAAGGAGTCTCGTACAATGGACAGATAAGGAAAGTGCATTTTCTCTTCAGTGACTTTTGCCCTCAGATCACTGAACTGCATAACCTATTTTACTAGATTGCAGAGAGACCTCCTGAAAGAGTTAGGAGATACTCACTAATGTTCAGTAGCTGAAGGGGTTTACGATAGTTTCCTTACAGCTCTCTACTTTAAATTCAGTAGTCAACTCCTCCATGAGACTGATCTCTTATGCAGCAGATGGAGCGAGTAAAGCAGCGGGTTCAGGAATTTCCCTAAGGAGACCTTCTTGGATGCGCTTGTGTGATTTCATGGAACCCTTTAAATCTTCCTTTGTGAATGTCCCATTCAATGACTCATCTCTGTTTGGGCCCAAAGTCAAAGGCACACTGACCAGGTGAGAGCAAGAATGAAAGACTCTGTTTGCTGTAGGAGTCCATTTTTCCATGCCTACCAGACCATAAAGAAGGGAAGTGGAAAAATGTAGTTTAGAAAATTTTGGAGAGCTTTCCAGAGCACACATGGTGAACCTTCCCCCAGGGGCAGAGGGGGAAGTGGTAATGGAAGACACCGTCCATGCAGCAGAGGGGGTCCGCAGAATCAGGGCAACAGAGAATCTTTCTTTGATAAGCCCTTTCAGTGCTCCTGAAAGGAGGCCTGCCTGTCCATCTCAGGAGGCAGTTAGGGGCCGCTTATCTTTGTACTCAGAGGCTTGGCAACAAATAAAAGACAAATGGGTACAATGCATCATAGCCAGAGGTTACTCCATCCGCTTTTCCTTCCCTGTTCCAAAAATGAAAAAGATCCCAGATGTTCCACCCAGTCAAAGGGAACAGGCAAAGTTAGAAATTCAAAAGTTGCTACACAAAAGAGTCATCCAAACAGTCTCCGCAGACCAATTAAGATCCAGAATTTACTCAAGATTTTTTTTAGTTCCAAAGAAAACAGGGGACTGGAGACCAATTCTGGATCTCAGCAATCTCAACAAATCAGTAAAAAAGTCCAAGTTCCAGATGGTAACACTGCAGTCCATACTCCCTTTTCTGGGACAAGACAATTGGATTTGCTCAATAGACCTCCAGGAGGTGTACTACCACATAAAAATGTACGGGCAATCCAGGAGACATATGTGCTTTTGGGTGGAAGCCAGTCACTACCAGTTTTGAGCTCTGCCCTTTGGTCTCTTTACAGCTCCCAGAGTATTCACTAAATGTATGACAGTAGTTGTGGCTCACCTGAGACACCTAGGATTCCGGGTGTTTCCATACTTAGATGACTAGCTCCACCACTGAGCATCTACTATTAAAAGCAAGAGACACCATCTTGAGGCTCTGCTCTCAATGAGGAATTACAATAAACTACGAGAAATCTGCCGTGCGGCCTTCTCATCATGTCATAGTTATAGGAGCAGAATTAGATTAAAAAAACATGATGGCCAGACTTCCTCAAGAAAGAGGTCAAGTCCTACAATGTCAGGTGTTAAGTCTTCTTTCAATGAAGAAAGTGCAAGCAAGAATAGTGCTAAAAGTTTTGGGAACCACGGCAGCAGCAATACCTCTGATCCCTTTAGCACGTCTACACATGAGAATTCTACAGTGGTTACTGTCCACTCAGTGATCGATGCAGGAATTGCCAATGTCCCACAAAATAATGATAACAGAAACTTGCAAAAAAGGCCTTTGCTGGTGGCTTTACTACACCCATGTGATGCTAGGCCGACCATTTGTACTTCTCAACCATTGGCCACAGTGACCACAGATGCTTCTCAAATTGGGTGGGGGGCATTATCTGGAAAATACAGTCTAAGGCACCTGGCAGGATCACGAGGCCCATTTGCACTTCAGTGTCCTAGAGGAGTGCGGTCTTCTAGCATTGCAAGCATTCCAGGGTGCTCTTCCGCTGGGAACTATAGCAATACTGACAGACAAAATGTCACTTGTATGGTACATAAACAAATAAGGAGGAACCAGATCTTACCCTCTTTGTCGCAAGACCCTGAGAGTATGGCAGTGGGTGACTTCTTCTCAATGTTTTCTGATAGCAATGGACATCCCAGAGAAATCCAGCATGATAGTGGACAGACTCAGCAGAGCAATTCTGTTGCCTCACAAGTTGTCCCTAAAACAGGAGGTAGCAGAAAACATTTTCCGCAAATGGGGCCAGCCTTGCTGCGACCTTTTTATGACATCCATGAATGCCAAATGCAACAACTACTTTGCCTTTATCCCCCCTGAGGGAATCATTAAGGCATGCATTTGTTCACGATTGGCCCTCAGGTCTCCTCTATGCCTTTCCTCATTTTCCACTAATACACAAAGTTCTTTAGAAAGCCAATTGCTTGGGAAGGGACTTGATACTCATCGTCCCACACTGGCCTCGTCAAATCTGGTTCTCCTTCCTATGGCCTCATCTTTGGGAGGAGCCTTGGATTCTGGACCCAGTTCCAGACCTTCTGACTCATGAATCAGGAATGCTCCATCCCTCCCTCCGGACCTGCAAATTGATAGCATGGCTGCTCCAATTACAACCATAGCCAGGTTTCCTAACCTTTCTTCATCAGTGAAACACATTCTAATTTCTTCCCGTAAGGCTTTAACAAGAAAGATATATAGAAGTAAATGGAAATGATTCTCTATATGGGCTTCTCGTAATCACATCAATCCCTTTACTGCTCCAGTCAACTCCATTCTAGAATTCGTGGCAAAATTATTCAAAGAGGGTGCAGCTGCAGCTACTATTACAGTTCAACTAGCAGCAGTTTCTAGTTTTTATATTGGTGAATCTGCTCAATGTTATGTCTCATAGGTTATGCAAGATGTTTCTCAAAGGTACTTTATTACTACAACCATCTGTCCAAGACCCCCCAGCACCATGGGACTTAAATTTTGTCCTGTCTCATTTAATTTCTTTCCCCTTTTGAGCTAGCATCATCTTGCGAACTCAAGTTTTTGACATGGAAAACCATTCTCTTAATAGCTATTACTTCTGCTAGATGAGTGTCAGAGCTGCAAGCCTTGTCAATAAAGCCCCCTTACTTGCTTTTCTCTGGTCTTCCTTATTGCTCTCTGAATTATTAAACTGCCCTTATTTTTTCTTACTGTTATTATTACTGCAAACAAGATCAGGGGAGCTTTCCTGGTGCATGCTGGGACAGGGTTTAGCCACAAGCTAGTGGAATACCTCAAGCTTGTATATAAAGGCTGAGACAGGGCTTTCTTATGAACAAACCCCTCCTTTTTGCCAAAAGTATCATCAGAGTCCAGTTTGAACCAATCTATAGAGGTACCAGTCTTTTACCCAAATTACGAGAATAAGGCAGAACACGTTATATCAACGGGATGTGCATAGAGAATTACATTTCTGCTAACACAGGACAAAGAACTTTAGAGAATCTGACCAGTTATTTATATCTTTTTCAGATTCAAAGGTAGGTACTCCAGTCTCTAGAGTGACACTTTCAAAATGGTTTTTAGATTGCATAACATTCATCTATAAATCTCAAAACAGAGATCTGCTAAATAGAGTTAAAGTCCACTCTACAACAGCCATTGCAACCTCTTCCACCTCTTTGGCTAGACTTCAAATTAATACCATTTGTGCTGCAGCAACATGGGCAAGACCACATGCCTTTATCACTGATTACAAAGTTGATTTGGCCTCCAGGGACAGGGCCTCCTTTGGTTCCACAATTCTGAAGAATATTCTCCCTTGAGGCACCCAAGAAAGATGGTGCTAGGGATGCTGTCCCATCCTGGTAAGAATGAAGGCAGGATCGGACAATAACACATTAAGAATTTATGTGCTCACCATAATTTTCCATGTGTGTTGTTCATCTTCACCTTCATTCTAAAATCCCACCCTCCTTCCCCTGGCCATTTGTACTCCTGAAAGACTGAGTTTGTATAATTGGATATCATTATTCTCTGGCCTTCCTTATTGCTCTCTGAATTATTAAACTGCCCTTATTTTTTCTTACTGTTATTATTACTATAAACAAGATCTGGGGAGCTTTTCTGGTGCATGCTGGGATAGGGTTTAGCCATAAGCTAGTGGAAGACCTCAAGCTTGTATATAAAGGCTGAGTCGGATCCGAGGATCCGGTCCAAACCCATCCTGGTAAGATTGAATGTGAGATGGACAACACACATGGAACATTCTAGTGAATACATAACTTCTTTTTTATCTCATCTTCATCCAACCAAACATCTAAATATGCTATACTGATCTCCCCTACCTCGTGATTAAAATTCAGGAATTTAGAAGTTCCATTTAATATATTCCAAAAATAATGTTTTTTTTTTTCCTCTACCACTTTTCCATATGATAAAAATGTCATCAAGGTACCTTATATATAATCTGTATGACTTAAAAAGTCGATAATTAAATAAGAAATTAAAATTATTTTCCCATTCAATCATCACTATATTTGCAAATAAGGAACCACAAGCTGATCCCATTGCCACCCCTTTCTGTTGTAAAAAGTATTGACCTTCAAAAAGGATGTAATTATTTTTTAGTACAATCTCCAACAATTCTTCATAGAGGTTAATGTGAGAGTGTTCAATCTCGCCGTTTGTTCTTACACCTGGGTTCGGAGCCGATCCTCGGCTCCGTGTCGGCCGCTTGACAAAGCTCTGCATCGAGAAGAAGCTCGAGACCAACCTAACTCCCACAATCCCCCTCTGCCTTTACCTCAGATCTAGTTTGCCGCTGCAAAGATCGCATCATTTTGATGAGCTCGGACCACCTGAAAGCTAAGATTGATTATTTCTTATAATTCTTTCATTATTTTTTGTATACAGATTTCTCAGATTGACTGTGTGTATGTGTGAGTAGTGTATCGAGGGTTTCTCGGTTCCGTATATAAATTTTATATACTTTTATATACTTTTGAGTTTTCCCTCGGGGCCTACCCCACCCTTAACTGGATTTGACTATTGGATGTGACTTAAGTATCAGGATTTGACAAATATTACTGGCTTTGACTTTTTTTACTGGATTTGACATTTACTACTGGCTTGTCACTGTTTCTGGATTGGAATTTGTTATCATGTCAGAAAAAGCTAAATCAGGCTTCAAACGGTGCCAATGTGGACAGAAGATGTCTGTCACAGACAATCATAGTTCCTGCGTCTACTGTCTTGGCCCTCTCCATCTGCAGGAAGACTGCTCTATCTGTCATTCTTTCAGTGGAAGGGTCATGACAGATAGGCGCAGGAAACTATGGATAGGGGTCTTTTGAAGCCTGCATTCCAAGAGGCTCTGGATGCATCAGACCAGGCATCTAAATCCTCGAAGGAATCGAAGACGTCGGAGCCCAAGTCATCGGCTCCGAGCTCTTCATTCAAAGTTCGATCACCGGTTCCACAGACTTCGGGGCCGAAAGTGTTGAACTGTTGTCAGTTACCGAGCCTCGAGTCTTGGAACCCGGTGACGGAGCTTCCTCCTCCTGCACTTTTGAGGTCGGCTCCGTCTTCGATTCCTTCGACGCGTTCTTCCAGGCCCCTCTCCGACACCGATGTAGACCGTGTGGTGCAGAAATTGATGGAGAATACAGCCTTGTCCAAACTCATCTCTGTCTCCTCCCAGTTGGTGTCGAGACTCGAAGGCCTTCCCTTATCTCCACCTGTTCCTCCTCCGAGGCCTATCCAGTCTTCGGAGCTGGGAGAGGCTGACCTGGTGATTGTGGAGCCCTCGGTACCAGAGCCGTCCCTTTCTCGGTCGGTACCGTTCACCTCGACTCCGTCGGATCCAGTACCGGAGTCTCGGAGCCGAAGATCCATCCTTGGGTCCGGGACTGAGAGTCAGACCGATGTTTCGGTTCCGACGCTCCCTCTCGGAGCCTCGGCTCGGATCGACTCGGCTCCGTCCTCGGGGTCGATGCCTTCGGTGCCTGTCTCGGGAATTCCTCCGACTTCTTCGGAACCGGGGGATACCTCGACTCGGGACCCGGGGGCCTTCGAACTCATGAGGAAGGTGTTGTCTGTTCAGACAACCACTTCAGCAGAAACAGCTTCTCCTTCCCATAAAGGGCCGTTATCCTCCTCTGCACCTACGGCTACATCTAAGCGTCGAGCACCAGTGTCTCAGCCACCCCTAGAGGGTGTCCCTTCTTTCTTCCTCGGAGGCTTCTTCGGATGCCCCCCCCCGAGGAAGTTCCGAGGAAAAGATTGTGTAAGAGGAGACACTTAGATTCTCCACAAGAATCATTGACATCGGACACTGACTTAGATGAATCAGAAGGGTCCCCAAAGTCACCCTCGGAGGATGTCTCTTTTTCTGACATCCTGGAGATCCTAAAGCAGAGAGGTGATTGGCAATCCCTCCCCCCTTCTGAGGATGAGTCAGTCTTGCTGAAGGCATTCGGTGCTCGCCCTTCCTGCTCCTGCGTCACTCCGCCCTTCGATGAGTTAATGGAGCTGATTGCTCGAAGGGCGTGGGAGACACCTGACACGGTGGAACCAGTCCCTAGAAAGCCTAACAAATTTATTACTGCCCCCCAAGATAAGGCTTATCTGACAAAGGGAGTGCCAGTGGACGCTATGGTGGTGGCAGCGGCCACGAAAAAGGAGATGTCGGAGTCTTCCTCATCTGTCCATCCACCTAATAGAGATTCTAGGACTATGGACAGATATGGGAAGCGCATTTTTAGTTCAGCGGCTTTTTCTATGCGATCCCTGAACTATTTGACCCATTTTACACGGCTACAGAGGGATCTAATCAAAGAGTTGGGAGATACCCTCCAGGGTACTACAGATGCTGCTGTCTCAGAGAAGGTTACAGCACATCTCAATACCCTTACTTCTATTGTAAACTCGCCCATGAGGCTGATCTCATAATGCAGCCGAAGGGTCGAGTAGGCAGCAGCTTCAGCGATTGCTCTTCGTAGGCAGTCCTGGATGCGCTTATGTTCATTTTGAAGCCTTCAAGTCTTCCTTTACTAACGCCCCATTTGATGGTGCCACTCTCTTTGGCCCTAAAGTAAAGGAGACCCTTACCGGGTGTGAGCAAGAGCGACAGACTCTGTCTGCTGTCGGAGTCCGCTTTTCCACCCCATCCAGACCGTACCCCAAAGGGCAACGTGGTGGAAAATGTGGTTTTGAAACCCCAGGTTCTTTTCCAGGCAGCACAGGGTGATACCCTCCAGAGGCAGAGGAGGGGTAGAGGTGGAAGACGCCCTGGCGGCAGAGGGGTCCATAAAACCAAGGTGACAGGGATACACTCCCCGGGAAACCTTTTCAGCACTCCTGAGAGGAGGCCCGACTGTCCTCCTCTGGAGGCAGTCGGGGGTCGCTTAGCTTTATACCCTCAGGCCTGGCAAAATCTTACATCAG
The DNA here is from genome assembly GCF_019279795.1 of Protopterus annectens. Classification (NCBI taxonomy): domain Eukaryota; kingdom Metazoa; phylum Chordata; order Ceratodontiformes; family Protopteridae; genus Protopterus; species Protopterus annectens. The sequence goes on from NC_056733.1 coordinate 527,046,810, forward strand.
ACAATTGGGTAAAAAGCGTTGTTACCAGAGGCTACAAAATTCCCTTCAAATTGCCCCCAATTCCACAGAAAAGACTCCCAGATGTGCCGCCCCATCTGCGAGGCCCTGCAGCCACAGAGATTTCAAAGCTGCTAGAAAAAAAGAGTCATCCAACCAGTCCCAGCGGACCAAAGAGGATTCGGAACTTACTCAAGGTTCTTTTAGTTCCAAAAAGACAGGGGACTGGAGGCCAATTCTGGACCTAAGCAAACTCAATACCTTCATCAAGAAAGAAAAGTTCAATGGTCACGCTTCAATCGATCCTTCCATTTTACAGAAGGACGACTGGATGTGCTCAATAGATCTAAAGGACGCATACTACCACATCAAAATGGCCAGGGCGTCCAGGGATCACTTGCGCTTCCGGCTGGGAGCCAGTCACTTTCAGTTTCGAGCCCTGCCCTTTGGTCTGACCTCAGCCCCCAGGGTCTTCACCAAATGTATGGCGGTGGTAGCATCTCACTTGAGACGCCTCGGATTCCAGGTGTTTCCGTATCTGGACGACTGGCTCCTTTCTGCCACCACCGAGCGTCGACTGTTTCAGGCCAGGGATTACACACTACAACTTTGTGTTCATCTCGAATTTCCGTGAAATTTCGAAAAATCTTTACTACAGCCATCACAGCATATCTCATTCATAGGAGCAGAATTGGATAAGCATTGCTTAATTCTAAGGCTTCCCCCAGAAAGGATAGCCTCCCTACAAAACCATATATCTCTTCTCCTTTCATCCAGAAAATCCCCAGCGAAACTGGTTCTGAAGGTTTTGGGTCTCATGGCAGCTTCTCTCATTGCGATACCCTTGGGAAGACTGCACATGAGAGTTCTTCAATGGCTACTGTTTGCACAATGGTCGTTCCAAAAGTTACCTCTGACACACGAAATCTACATCACAAACATATGCAAATCGCACCTGGCTTGGTGGCTTCGGACTTGCAATCTCTCCAGCGGAAGACCATTTGTGCTACCCACTCTGACAGCAACGGTGACTACGGACGCTTCCCTGATAGGGTGGGGGGGGGCATCTTTCAGGGACAGACAGTCCAAGGCGAATGGACCAATTTAGAATACAATCTGCACATCAATGTTCTGGAGTTGAGGGCAGTGTTTCTAGCGTTGCAACACTTTGCTCCCCTTCTTCCTCTAGGGACAATTGCAGTCCAGACGGACAACATGCCTGTAGTCTGGTACATAAACAAGCAAGGGGGAACCAAGTCTTACCAACTATGCAGAGAGGCCATGAGAATCTGGCAATGGGCGGAGTCCACGGGTCGCTTTCTGATAGCAACGCACATCCCGGGGTTATCCAACGTCATAGCGACAGGTTGAGCAGAGCCATCCTGTTACCTCACGAGTGGTCCCTCAAACAGTCAGTTGCGAAGGAGATTTTTCAAGTGGGGCCAGCCTTCCTGCGATCTGTTTGCGTCTCCGATGAACGCCAAATGCAGAAGCTATTTTGCCCTATTACCCTCTCAGGAAGTCCCAAGGGACGCTCTGGTTCACGATTGGCCCCGGGTCTCCTGTGCGCTTTTCCTCCTGTTCCCCTGATTTCAAAATTTCTACAGAAAGCCAGCAACCTGCAAAGGACAATTATCCTCATTGCCCCATTCTGGCCTCGTCAAATATGGTTTCCCTTTCTTCTAGCACACCAAATGCGGGAACCCTGGATCCTGGACCCAGAGCCGGATCTACTGACCCACTCGTCAGGGGCACCCCACCCGTCGCTTCTCTCCCTCAAACTAGCAGCTTGGCTGCTCCGCTTCCCTTCTTAGCCAGGTCTGATCTTCTATCTCCTGCAGTTCAAAATATCCTGGTGGCTTCTCATAAAGCATCCACTACAAGGATTTACACCAGTAAATGGAAGTGTTTTGTGCACTGGGCAACTACACAACAATTGGATCCCTTAGCAGCTCCTCTGAATAAGGTCTTGGAGTTTTTAACCGAATTGTTCCACCAAGGGGCTTCTCCTGCCACTTTGAAAGTGCAATTAGCTGCCATATCAAATTTTCATGTGGGAGTAAATGGGCCTATTATGGCTCACAGACTTTGTAAGGCCTTTCTAAAAAGGATCTTTCCATATTAGACCACCAGTTAGAAGTCCTACTTCACCTTGGAACTTGAACCTTCTTTTGTCACAGCTGATGCTACCACCTTTGAACCAGCCTCTTCCTGTCCTTTAAAGTTTTGTCATGGAAGACCCTTTTCTGGTGGCTATCACATCGCTAGGCGGGTATCGGAGCTTCAAGCTCTTTCGGTCAACCATCCTTATTTGATTTTTCACCCTGACAGGGTATCCTTCGCACTAATCCATCCTTTCTTCCCAAGGTTTGCTCCGTTAATAATATTAATCAGTCCATTGAACTGCCCACATTTTTCAAGAACCACTCCAATAAATTGGAGTATATGTTACACAAGTTAGATGTTCATAGACAACTCAGATTTTACTTGGACAGAACAAAGGATCACAGGAAAACAGACCAGCTCTTTGTGGCCTTCTCAGACATCAAGATGGGTATGGCAGTTACAAAACGAACCCTGTCCAAATGGCTTTCTGATTGTATTATTTTTGTTTATACTGCCTCTGAGCAAACTTTACCTGTCAAGCCCAAAGGGCACTCTACAAGATCAGTTTCTACATCCCTGGCTCATGCAGATCGCCTGCCGTTAGACACTATTTGTGCGGCTGCCCCTTGGTCTAAACCACATACCTTCATTTCTCATTACAAAGTGGACAGGATTTCTAGGGACAGGGCAACCTTTGGTTCCACTGTGCTCAGAACGTTCTCCCTGAGTTCCTCAGGAACACGGAGCTAGGGCGCTACCCAGGTGTAGAACAAGCGGCGAGATTGAACACTCTCACATATAGAAGTTATGTCCTTACCATAACGCGTTCCATGTGGAGTGTTCATCTCGCCTTTGTTCTTACATTCCCACCCTCCCACCCTCAGGAAGAACGTCCAATTTAGGTGCCTGGTTTGTTTCTCCTGCTTCTGCCTTGAGCAGTTGTGCTATGTAAATAGGTTTTTCTTGTTTGGTATGAAAGTGTTATGCTCTCTTCTGTTCTCTGCTGGTTTGCTTGCAAACTAGATCTGAGGTAAAGGCAGAGGGGGATTGTGGGAGTTAAGTTGGTCTCGAGCTTCTTCTCGATGCAGAGCTTTGTCAAGCGACCGACACGGAGCCGAGGATCGGCTCCGAACCCAGGTGTAAGAACAAAGGCGAGATGAACACTCCACATGGAACGTTATGGTAAGGACATAACTTCTATATTTTATCTTGTGTCACCTCTTTCTTGAATAAATAATCAGTAAACCATTGAGTTCCAATGTCACGTGGAATTATGCTGTACAGATTTTTTACATCAGTTGTCAAAAATATATAGTTGTCCTTATATTCAAGACTATCGATCTTACACAAGAAATCCATGAATCTTTACAAACATGATGTTCTTGTACATAAATTTGTAAGCTCTCATCCAAAAATTTTGCACATGCATATGTAATGGATCCACAAGCGTCAACTATTGGATGCATAGGGGGATTGTCTAAGTTTTTATGAATTTTTAGCACACTGAAAATAGTGGGTACCATAGGATTATTAAGTTCAAATAGTTAAACTCTTCAATTCTAATTTGCTGCTGTATAAACATATCATTTAACTGAGCCTGAATTGTTCTATATACAATATTTAGCTCACTTTTTGAGACTTGCCTGTATGTATCTTCAGCCATTATCAAATACATCCTATCTAAAAAATCTGTTTTTGCCATCATTTTCTAGCCCACCCCCTTATCGAACTTTGTGATTCTAATATTGTTGAATTTTTATTGTTTCCAGCATATTTCTCTCAGTTTTGGTAATACTATATATACAACTTCCCTGATTACTCCCTAATATATTCCTTAAATCCAGTTGACATACTTTTTCAAAAAATTGCAAAACAGGATATAATGGGGGATTGAATGTGCTCGAAACCCTTAAGCTTGACATTGCAAGAGATAAATCATTGAACATTATATTAAAGTTCAATTTCCTAACAAATAATTTAATGTGCATCATAATATTGGCAATGTTAGCTTTTTTTAGCTGGCACAAATGACAGTCCCTTAGAGAACAAGTTCACTTGTTGTGAGTCAACCTGATATTCACTAAAATTATAGACCTTACAATTACCATCAATGTTCGCCACTATTGTGCACAAATGTTTGCAGTCATTGTTGCCCATATGTTCATTAGTTCAATTCAGTAATGGTTCATCGTTCTCTACCCACAATTCTACCACACACCTCTGCCATAGTGGGGAGATGGGGCTGGATTCCATTCCCCTCCAATGACACTTCTGGTTCATTTGTTTTTCTCTTAACTGCTCGGAGCGTCACAGCTGGGGGAAATCCAAAGGGTCATTATTATGAGATTTTTCATTGGTTTCTTGCCTGTCATTATTTTGGTGACTATCCATTTAGCTGTTCCTATTATATTTTTTCCCCATCCTTGTGATTCAGGTGGGTTGGGTAAGCTCTATTGTTTAAGTAATCCTTTTGGTCCCTATTTAGCTTCTTCATTCTTCTACACTTATGTGGTATATTTGATCATCAATACTTTTAAATATACGGGAATATTCTTGTCAATACTGGTCTTACAATAAAT